>NW_026946894.1:600000-900000 GCF_910591565.1 Cydia splendana
AATCCGGTCTTGCAGTCTCACAAAAACCGAAAAACCGGTTTTCTAAAATACGCACGGTTTTGTGACCCCTAGTCCCAGGCGATGCCGCTGGGCACGATTGTTCCTTGGATCATACTTAATTAATCTAATGTCTTAACCTGGATATTAACTCTTTGCTTCCACCCAAAAAGGGAGAGGAGAAATCCGTTTCCGGCGGTACACTGCGGTCTGTTTCTACCTACCTGTAGCTGTCACGTCAAGTTTGGTATCATTTTCGTATAAATCAAGGACAAGGAATTCATTTTTGAAATAATCGTTTTACCTTTTCGTACAAAAAATGGATTGTTGCACAAAAATACAGATGCCATTTTTGTGAGTATTTATGTGACGATTTGCACTGTATAAAAAATTTAACAATTTAGCCCATTTCAAATACATTCTGAAAAGTGTCACTTTATTAACTAGGCGTTCATACGTTCGCACGGCGGTAGTAGTTCCCATACAAATGGAATGCTATAGTTTTTTAATTAATTAGCTATTTAAGTTATTACTACACAAAATTTTACCAAGGGAATAAGTTGAATACGTATTTTCACACAAAATAAGTGAGACTCTGATTTTCATCAACATGTTTTATTAGAAAAAAATAACTTTAACAAAAATAACTTTATAGTAGGTACGCAACGCTTAATAAGTAATCAGAATCAACATACATATATTAATTATGCTTAAACATAGTCATAAGAGATCAAATTGAGTCAATTAAATTTAAATATAATATTTTAAGTTATTACTACACTAAATTTTACCACAAGAATAATACGTTTAATACGTATACGTAATAAGTTTAATACGTATTTTTACACAAAATAAGTGAGTCTCTGATTTTAATTAACGTGTTTTATTAGATAAAAATAACTAACAAAAATAACTTTGTAGTATGCAAAGCTTAATAAGTAATCAGAATCAACATACATATATTAATTATGTTTAACACAGTCATAAGAGATCAAATTGAGTCACTTAAATTTAAAATAAAATAGTATTTTCAGTCTCAAAATCAAAGATAAAGCTTTGTAAGAATTAACCATAAGGGACCTTGTCGAACTGTACTATATGCCTAAGTTAACATATTAACAGTAAATATACGTTACTGTCTGCAACATAAATATGCGCCGCACGTAATTGTATAAATAGCATGTAAGCAATAATAGCCTATAAATATGTTATGTTTAGATTTGTAGCATGGAGTAACTCAGACAGCTGATGCCACCCACCGCCAATCGATTTAATAAATTAATTGTAAGCTTTCTTGAGCTTACCGTGGGGCTTAGTCAATTTGCGTAAAAATGTCCTATAATAATATTTATTTATATTTATTTATTTATTTATTTAAATTGTTCATTTCCGAATGTAATATGATACCATGTAATCCGATATTGCAAACATAAAAATAATGCTACATTTTCTTCAACCTTGTACTTTAGACCTAATGTAAAGAACAAAGGAAATGCTTTCCTATATAAACCGCACATTTTATTATAAAAGACAATTGATATCCAACCGTTGCGTGTATCACTCATAAACCACCTTCTCCCAGCCGAAGGCTTACACTTCATGGCGACCCTGCCAGTCGGGCTGCTCGAGGCAGCCCCAGTTTAGACGCCGCCCAGTAGCCCAGCCAGCCAACCAGCCCCGCCGCCACTACCAACACCGCCTGGTCCCAACAGCAAACACCAGATGACTATGCCAGGACGAGTGCGGCATGTGCGCGCCGCCCGCCGCCGGAGCCAGTGTGCTCCCGCACCCGCGCTACAACACCAAGGCCGCCCGGCTCCGCACCTTCAAAGACTGGCCCAAGAGCATGAAGCAGAAGCCCGAGGAGCTCGCCGAGGCCGGCTTCTACTACACCGGCCAGAGCGACAAGACCAAGTGCTTCTACTGCGACGGAGGACTCAAGGACTGGGAGGAGGACGACGTCCCGTGGGAGCAGCACGCGCGTTGGTTCGACCGGTGCGTGTACGTTCAGCTCGTCAAGGGAGAAGATTACGTCCAGAAGGTCATATCGAAGGCGTGCGTCATCCCCAAAACGGTACCTGATTGTGAAAACTAACAAGTAAGCAAGCACACCAACTACTTAAGATTTTTTTTTTCTCGCCTTATTAAAGTTAGCAGTAAAAATTATCATTAAGTATAATATTAATCAAATCCATAATCTATCTATCTATGGGAAGATAGATCTATAATCTTAATAATGTATAATCTATTCTTTAAACATGCAGATCCGTCTGCGAGCGATATTCCAAATTCTACTATCTATTTATCTATTAAAACAAATATAATTAGTTTACGATTACTACTTGATGACGACAAACAAAACATGAATATATGTTAAAAAATTATATATTCACCAGTTGACCATAAGTAATAATTATTAAAATAAAACAAGTAATAAAACATACATAAGTATAGATAAAATTAAATATCAAAAACTTATTAAAATAAAACAAGTAATAAAACATACATATAGATATAATTAAATATCAAACAACTTATTAAAATAAAACAAGTAATAACACAAAAAAAATCTAATATCCATCAATAATTTCAACCAGTGCATTCGTTAATTAAAACAAATAAACAAAATTTAAACAAGCAAAGTACATATAACGCGTCACATGGTTAACTAAAACAACTTTATACAATCAGCAACATTAAATAACTAAGACGGGGGTGAATTCCATTAGTTGCATATTTGCTATTAATTTAACATATATATCTTCATATAGGTATCTTAAAGACCACAATAAAAAAAAAATACTACCCCAACAATAACATTATTTAGCTTCGTTTAAAACAAAACAAACCACTAACCCACCATCCACCACCCACCACTAACACTAACAAACTAACCTAACATTTCAAAACAAAACCCATTTCCCAACCTAAAGACAAAACCACTAACACACTAACCTATCATTAACTTGAACTAACTGACAAACACTAGAATCTACTATTCCACACATAAAACAACATTTACTTATGATCTTGGATCTCGACATTTACTTATGATATCTATGAACTTATGATCTTTTCAAATTATTATCCAATTTAACGTTCAAAAATTTAGCTTTCACACCATTTGGTTTTCAATAGGTAACATATTTAATATATTTTTGCAAAGGCCCTCTTAACCAGTTACAAATTAATTTCGTGTTTTCCAAAAGAAAAGAAAAAAAAAACCCCAATCAAATCATTTCACTATTACAATCAATCAATCAAACTTTTATTGGTGAATTAGAAGTATTTTACATAACAACACTATATTACAATTACTAAACACATTATTATTTTATACATGAAAACATTACTTACACAGAATATTATTACTATTTTAGGTCAAATTATTTTAACTTACATATATTTTAATACCTTTAATGCGAATTATAATCTATTTTTTTATTATTATCTGTTCAATTTACAAATTTGATTTCAATGTTTTTATTAATTGACGATATAACTTATTTCTATGACATGTAGTCAATCTGAGTAAATATTTTGTTTTTAAATCTAAAGTAAATAGATAACATTCTTACATTAACATACATTACCTTTCATTTATATATCAATAATATTCAATCCACGAATCTACTACTTAACTAATTAGTTATTGCATAAAAATAAGAAAATGCCATCAGCCAGTCACCACTCTCATAAACTTATAATAACCAAATATAAGAAATAATACAAAAATTAAATTAGAAAATCAATATTTACATCCAACAAATTACCAATAACAACAAAACATACAAAGTAACACAAACATAACAACAGTAACTACAAATCAACTTAAACATATGATTAATGGAATGCACCAGACTTGTGAAGGCCGCGTCACGCGTACTCGTCACACGCCACTAGGGCTTCCAATACCGGGATCCCGGGATCCCGAAATACCGGGATCCCGTCTGATTTAACGCATTTTTCAATACCGGTATTTTTTAATGCAATACCGGGATCCCGGTATTTTCAAAAACAAGGAAAATGTGCTGATTATAACGGTTAAAACCCATTAAAATTATTAAATTCGGCTGTATCAAGAAGATTACTAGCCCATTTAATTAAAGAAGATCATTTAATTGAAACAAGATCAGTGCATATGCGTTAGATACATATTTGGTGATGAATTCTGATGTTCAGGATATGATATTAATATAATTAGTTCTTAAAATTATACCAATAAGTAAAGACCGTATCATTAATTATGGGGACAACTTTACTTAGCCGTTTTTTTGTATTATAATTTTATTTCAAAATTACACATGTGTTTTATTAGTGCTTTCTTCTAGCTGAGCTTATTCTTGTAGCTGTCTCTGTCATTTCGCTTGCAACAGAAATTGAAGGGATTCCGAAACGTGGGGTGAAAAAACGGTTTTATGTAAAAATAAAAATTCACCACATTTATTCCGCAGCTGCTCAATTGAGCAATCATGAAGAGGACACTTAGATAACATGTTCTGGGAGCTTATTAACCTTTTGTTACTTTAAATCGTACCAAAGAGTCGGTGAAATAGTCTCAAATTCAGCTCGATAGGCTTGTCTAGACTATACATATTTGCTATACGGTATTAAAAGCATCATAAAGTCCCTAAAATAAAAAAAATATGTCATACCTTCTTAAATCAGATATAGCTTAACACACACCACACACACTTAAAAATACCCTAGTAATACAAAATAATACACATGCCAACAGTTACACCAGGTTTTATCTGTCCCTATAATTAACGATACGGTCTTTAGAAAGAAATAAGCAAGGAATTGTAGTATGACACTTTAAACTCTCGCGTTTTGTACACATATTTAATTAAAGGTAAAAACAATGAAATTATATCGCGGTAGACCCGTTTGTGTAATTGAATTGTAGTATGGCAAACGAATTTTTGGTGGCAAATTTGAATATAGTTGGCTGGTTTATTAGGTTGAACTAAAAATGTAACTGGTGAAGTCAACAAGGCGGATAAAATGATTGCCATCCTGGAGGGTGACATTATTGTTTAATATCCTAAGCCCTAGGCTAAGGACATACATATCCGGTGTTATAGTGAGCCTTATTTTAATAAAACTCAAAAATTTTAAGCGATTCATAGTCAATACCGGGATCCCGGGACCCCGGTATTGATAAAGACAGTTTCGGTATTAATACCGGTATTGAAAGAGGTCCGGTATTTGGAAGCCCTACACGCCACCCAATACGGATGAACATGCAACATATGCTATGTCATCTCAAATTTCGAGTACCTACCTACATAGAAAGAAGAAAAATAAATAACCATAAACAGTTCATACACTTGACGCATTATTAGAGTTTTAAACTAAAAATTATTCACAACACATAATATGAAGATCAAGGCATAATATAGGTACTATACGACTAGCTATACACTAAATATAATGAAAGACAAATAAAAAAGAAAGGAAAAATATAAATATCACATTGAGAGAGCTAAATCAGATAAGTGTTGCAACCAACAATTAGCCTGATCAACTAAAATTTATTGTGACTCTTATATGCTTTAAGTTTTCAAAATGATGATTTCCTTTCAAAACTGGGTGGCTCGTGGAAATAAATAATGTAAGCAAGGTACACCAGGATACAACCAGGCAATAACCCTTGAAACCTAAACAATTCGAGCGAGCTCTCAATTGCAGCGGTCCTTGGGCACACGGAAAGGTTTTTTGTTGTTCCGATGTGTGAAAACAACTGTTTGGCAATACATATTAACGCGCAATATGTATTAGCGCGCTATAATAAATAATATATTTTTTGTATCCTTAATAAATATGTTGTATGTAAAAAAAGGTCGGCCGACCGAGAGCGCTAACTATTAAAAGGCGCTGTGTACTTTTTAAAAGACAGGTGACAGGTATCACAAAGTCAGCTTACATTATTAGGCCACAATGCAGACATTACAAAATGGCTCATTGGCGATTAATTATTACAATAATAAACAATTTTCCACAAATCACGAGCAAGAATTAGGTCACAATGCAGACATTACAAAATGGCTCATTGGCGATTAATTATTACAATAATAAACAATTTTCCACAAATCACGCGCAAGAATTCTGAAGGAAAAAATAAATGAAAACCTCAGGGAAAATAATGACACATTAGAATAGCATATTTTTTTTGACAAGCACTGAATCCTTGAGACATCATGATACGGTCAGTTACCTTGCATGAAGGTCCTTGGACACATAGTATGTTTATTAATATAAACATGTGTTAAAAACAGCCTGTAAAAAAAAAGTATATATAAACATAAAAAAAAACAACTATCAATCAAAACAGAGAAGAAAATAAATAAATAATACAATAAATTATGTACTAAATATATTTATGAATAAAATAAAATTAAAACAAAGAACATTAATTAAATAAAAACAAAATAAACGTAATACCAACATTAAATAAATACCTACAATGATAATACATAATACAGTGATAATAATAAACAAATCAATAAAATAGAATAAAAAAAACATACTTAATTAAAAATAAGTCAAATTATTAAATCACAAAAAAAAAATACCTTACATGTAAATACAATACACGTTGTATTGTGTCCATAATATAATAATAAATTAATGAGTTAATGACCAGTTTACATGTCGAAGAGAATTCGCAAAGATATCTAACAACCTACTTACCTACTTACTACAATAGGCAAATGTAATAAAAAAAATATATAAAATAAATAAAATAATACAAAACTTATTTCACTCAAAAGAATACCACTTCATTTAAAAGTTTAGAGTATTATATTAGATTAGATTAGATTAGATTTATTTATTTCACAACATATGATTACAGTACAAATTACATTAATGTCAATTTATAAGAATCTATATTGTGATCGTCAGAAATAAATTTAAATAATAGCAAGATAATCCAAATAAATTAATTTCATTAATAATACATAATATGAAAAATTTCACCTGAAAAGGATCGTCAAATAATAACAATAATAAACAAAGACAATGTCAAGAATAGGTATGCGAATATAAATTATACAGTTATGTCAAAAAATTCACTTATTGAATATAATGGGTTGTCCAGTAAAAAGTTTCTCAATCGACGCTTGAATGTTGTATCGGATGTTTCCGTCCTTATTTCTGCAGGTAATCGCTCATAATAAGTCGGACCGATAACACGCGGGTTTTTTGCTGCAAGCGCCATGCGACGTGGAACTGTTCGTAATCGACCTGTAGTTCTAATGTTTATACCAGATACCTCAACGCGTTTAAACAAAGATAAGTTATTTCTCACGTACATAATGATTTCGAATAAATATAATGAGTAGTGCGTCATTATTTTATGCGTTACAAAAAGGTCTCTGCATGAATGTCTACGCTTCACACCCGCTAGCGTTCGTATTGCCTGTTTTTGCATAATAAACACTCGATTGGCATCCGTAGAGTTCCCCCAAATGAGTACACCATATGTCATAAGTGAGTGGAAGTGAGCATAGTAGACCGATTTTAATGAAACGTACGAAATAAGGGGTTTCAACTTCCGTAACGCAAAGACCGCACTACTCAATCTATTGCATAGCTGGTCAACATGGCACTTCCAGTTAAGATTCGAATCCAACATAAAGCCAAGGAACATCGTTTCATAGCACATTGGCATAGGGCAGTCTACTACACATGGGGTCGTGTTAGTCATCCGTCCTGAGAATAACATTACGTTAGACTTGCTGACGTTAAGAAGTAACCCATTTGCAGCAAACCACCGCTCCAACTGTCTACATGCCTCGTTGATGTTCTCACCAAGTTGCTCGTACGTTTGCGCGCTGATTATGACCGTAGTGTCATCTGCAAATAGTACTGACAGCCCGGTGGTGATGGCAGATGGGAGATCATTGACGTAGGCTAGAAACAGGGTGTTTCCAAGGGCTGATCCCTGGGGAATGCCTAGTTTGATAAGGCCAATGTCAGACTGGAATCGCTTGCCATTTGAGGACAGTTTAACCTGTTGTCTTCGGTCCGACAAAAATGAAGCGATTAAGCGATGCGCCTCACCCGTCACGCCATAACACTTCAGCTTATCCAGGAGCATTGTGTGACTTATTACGTCAAATGCTTTAGACAAGTCACACATAATACCGGCCATTTTGTGTCGTTTGTCTAAACCTGTTATAATTGTATCGACAATTTTGTGAGCTGCAGCGGTAGTTGACATGTTTCGTCTGTAAGCGTATTGGTTTGGAGTAAGCAGATCGTTACATTCCAGGTATGTCATCAGTGCTGATGACAAAATGGACTCCACAATTTTCGAAATGGTCGGTACTATGGTGATCGGCCTGTAGTTATTAACGTCTGTTTTTTCTCCCTTCCCTTTGTATACTGGGCATACCCTTGTACTCTTTAACACGTCAGGGTAGACGCCAGTTTGAAACATCGTGTTGATCAACACAACCAAGATGTCAGAAACGACCGGCCAGATACATATGATTATATTTAATGATATATCATATGTATCTACGGTGTCGCGTGTCTTTAACATTGATTGTATTGTCTTGTGTAAGAGTTCGGGTGTGACAATAGGGAGACGAAATGAGGGTATGTCTGTGCCACTAAGGTGTTGGTGTAGGTACTGTGCAGATAAGGACTCATCACTTTGAACCACAGACTTGGACGCTATTTGTAAAAAATGTGAATTAAAGGTATTGGGAACCTCACTGTCCGAGATTTTTTCGTTTGAAATTGGGTCATTTAAGGTAAACACTTGAGTTTTATTAGTTTTAGTACCTATTTCATCATTGATGACTTTCCAAATTTCTTTAGAAGGGTTTTTGCATTCTTTTAGCCTATTTTCGAAATGAGATTGCCGAGCACGAAGTGTAGCAGACTTAATGAGCTGCGCATAATGTGTAATACATTCTGAGATTAATGCAGTATCCGGGTATTGTCGGCGTATTTCCAGGAAGTCGTTGTATTTACAAATGTATTCGGACAGCTCGTCATTCATCCAAGGAACCTTACGCCCATTAACATTTGTTTTTAAATTCTTAAATGGAAACCGCAAATTAATATAATATGTAAGTGTGCAAAACAAATAATTAGTAGGTTGAAACTTTCAACTGGTACTAGCAAAACAAATAGTTAGTGGGTTGAAACTTTCAACCGGTACAAGCAAAACAAATAATTAGTAGGTTGAAACTTTCAACCGGTACTAGCAAAACAAATAATTAGTAGGTTGATTGTTCAACTGGTACTAGCAAAACAAATAATTAGTAGGTTGATTGTTCAACTATTGCTAGCAAAAAAAAATAATTAGTAGGTTGAAACGTTCAACTGGTACTAGCAAAACAAATAATTAGTAGGTTGAAACGTTCAACTGGTACTAGCAAAACAAATAATAAGTAGGTTGAAACTTTCAACTGGTACTAGCAAAACAAATAATTAGTAGGTTGAAACTTTCAACCGGTACTAGCAAAACAAATAATTAGTAGGTTGAAACTTTCAACCGGTACTGGCAAAACAAATAATTAGTAGGTTGAAATGTTCAACTGGTACTAGCAAAACAAATAATTAGTAGGTTGACACTTTCAACTGGTACTAGCAAAACAAATAGTTAGTAGGTTGAAACTTTCAACCGGTACTAGCAAAACAAATAATTAGTAGGTTGAAACGTTCAACTGGTACTAGCAAAATAAATAAGTAGTAGGTTGAATGTTCAACTGGTACTAGCAAAACAAATAATTAGTAGGTTGATTGTTCAACTGTTGCTAGCAAAACAAATAATTAGTAGGTTGGAACTTTCAACTGGTACTAGCAAAACAAATAATTAGTAGGTTGGAATTTTCAACTGGTACTAGCAAAACAAATAATTAGTAGGTTGGAACTTTCAACTGGTACTAGCAAAATAAATAAGTAGTGGGTTGAATGTTCAACTAGTACTAGCAAAACAAAAGAAATGATAAGCGAAATCATAACACTTACCTGCGATACAAACAGAGAATAATTAGTAAGTTGAATGTTGGACTGGTACTAACAAACCAAAAGAGTCAAATGTACCTAGTAACTAGTCTAGTAGAAGCGATAGTGGTGGTTGGTACTAACGATAGGACCTTTTGTTATAGGTCGTCCAAATTAGTACAACATAGTACTTAAAACTAAACTGACGCGATATAGTGTTGGTTGGTACTAACGATAGTATCTTGTTTTAGGTCATCCAAAATGTCCTAGATACCACCATTAGATGGATTCTTTAGCCCACCAAAACTTAATAGGGAGGCAAAATAGTCATAAACTGACATTATGTTAGTATAGAGTGACCTCCTAGTATGTAATGTATTTATTGAATTCGAAATTATATAATAAGCAGTTAGTGCCTCTGCCTACTGTTCCAGTTAACTTAAGGCGTAGGTATAGATGGATGGCCTCGGGAATAGGCATATCTACTAATGTAGATTCAGGATAGATTTCAATTATACAAAAAAAAAAATACGCCAGTTGGAAAACATTTCCTGTAAAGTATTACAATTTAACCTTCTTCTAACCTATACCCGTATCATAAATTACTGCATTTTGCAGATGTTCGTATGGGTAAGAACTTAATGTATCAGCTTAAATAAAAACGAACAAAGTATATACAAAAATATATTATACGACGACTTAGACGGTAGTCCGGTTAAAGATTGTTGTAGCAATCCTGTTGGAACAGTTAGAAGACGGGTTAAATTATAGTTTAAGAGAAACAAGCAGGTGACCAGGATAAGAGTAATAATGCATTCTGCGTAAGTAGCCGTGGAAATTGTGGAACACAGAGGCATGCCTAAACTGCCCAAATAAAACCTATAAATAGATGAGGAGATACAATTATTCAAAATCGTATATGACCCAGATTTCATATAATAAATCCCAATTCCAATCTATTTTAGAGCCGGAATACATGATTCTGTAGAATAATAATCAGGGTAAAGCTCAATTACAAACCCAAGTACAACAGGTACGTAAATAGACACTGGGCCTGTCATAATACATCATGTCATGTAGTACCTAAAGTCAATGCTGTAAAAACTGAAGTGGCGATGCGGGGAGCCTTACACGGTGAGGAAGCACTGCTTACTTAACTAAACTACGAAACTATACCCAAGGCAACCATGACTAAGGTACTAACAGAAAAAACTCTAGTGACCAGCAGTTAACCTAATGTCTTGTAAATAGACATACGACTTTTGTCGGTTAACAGTGTAGATGACGAAGTTCCTTTTTAACTACCTAGGTAGTAGGTACACCTACTCAGATGAAGATGAGTGATGTGTGTGATGTGATGACTAATTATAATTAAGTGTAATTAAAAAGGCACTTTACCGGAAAATATATTTCCTTATTTCAGTCACATGCATAAACTTACAATAATTAAGGATGCCAAAACGCTTAGGTATGCGGTTGAGACAATACATACATTAGAATTATACATAGTCTCAGCACCGATACATTAAATCAAAACAGAAACAAATAACTAAATACTGTGTGTAGGTACCTACACATTATAAAATAAAAACAATAAGTATTCGAATTAACCGTGATTTTGATCGCTCTCAATGACAGTTTGCCTGATGTTTAATTTGTTGAGGCTAACTAATTAAGTAAAACTAGTAGATCAAAGTTGTAGCTTGAACCACTTCATTGATCTACCCAAGAGTACACATTTATTGTACTAATTGAGCACTAAGACTCAAAAGACCAAAAACCTAGGTCTTATCATTTAGAAACGTTAAACGTAACGATAAAATGGTAAAGGACCTAAACATTCGAACTGTACTCTGGTGTACTCAGTATTTCATGGGATCATGGTTAGAATAATGGAATTCCATTGGTTCGTTGGAAGATGTTTGTTGAAATTAAATGACATACTTACCAATGGCAGGATATAGGAAGCAGACATACAAGGTGTATACCTATGTTTCAGGTTTATAAAATATGTTGCAAGTAATTGAAATAAACCGAAGAAAAAGTGTACAAGTACAAATAATAATATTTATGTGACAGTCTGACAGTAATTATTGTGGAAATAATAATACAATACTTACTGGTCACAATTCAATTGAAAAATCAGCTTTAAATTAGTAAAGTGTTACGTTATTTTCATAACATAAATTGTAATTATGATTCTTCGCATAAGTAAGTTGCTAGAATAATATTACATTCGATATTATATTTGCTGTGTTACTTTTTGAGCAATAAAATTAATAAAATAAATATTTGGATTAATTGATGTCAAGATTATATTATTCAAGTATTATAATTAAAGAACGATAATTAGATATGTATGCAATGCAATTAATAATAATAATGGTCAAATAGGCAGGTAAATCTTAGTAGGTACCTAACAAATTAATAATATATAAATCTATTTATATAGATTATTGTTTGCTTAAAATGCTTAACCTATTCATAAGTAAAACTAATCATACTTGACGTGGTACCTCTACAACGAATGTAACATTCCTACTTTATTAGACCTTGGATTATCTTCAACTATTTTAAATTGCATTATATATATTAACATCATACAAGACTAGTAAAACAGAGTCAATCAGTTATTGCCAATAAGTAACTAATGTCCAAGACGCTTGGCAAGCTTACAATGTTATTGTACCTAAATCATGAAATAGGTATTAATTAGGCAAATATTATATTGTATGCTAATGAAAATACCTGGAAATGTGTAAGCATCAAAAGGAAAAGTAAATCTTTGAGTTATAAGCAATTGAATAAAAAAACTCAAAACTGCAAATAGGAGAAGGAGAGGGACTGACACCTAAGAAGAAATTGTAAAAGTAAAATAATAGTTTTACAGATTTAAAGGCTTGCTAGTGTTGGAAAATATTTATTATTTAACTGTTGTAAAATGAATACATCCACACCTCGCCGAGTTTCTTACGCCGGTTCTTCTCGGGTCTGAGGTTAACCTTTCCGAACCGGTGGTAGTATACCTAGATTGGAAAAATAAATTAACCTAGCGAGTATAAGATACTACGATAAACTGAACTATTGTTGCATGATAAATATATAAAGTAAAATAAATAAATCATTATAAAAAGGGAGAGATGTGACGATTACACAATAAACAGTACGACGCAACTACCCGCTAGCTTCACTCCGTGGAGAAGTGTCATGGCGAGTGGGTAGCTGGCGGAGTGCACGAGTGATAACAGTTGTTTCATTTGATCACCCAGTACACAACGGAGCCTGGACGTCACATAAGGTATGGAAATCCTAACCTAATAGCTACCGTATTTGTCCATTTCCTCCCGAGCTGCCGATTGTATTCAGGTAATACAAAATTTTGGGCGAGGTGATATTCTGTGTAACGATTGACGTACGGTTGTACATAATACGAAAATATTAAAACTGCAACGATTTTGTTAGGCGGTACTTACGTAAGTAGGTTATGAAATTCCAAACTCACGTAAGAGGAGTATTAAAGAAACTAATGCAGAATTTAAATATTACTGTAAAAACGTAGATCTAGTACCTATACCTAATTTTATAGTTTTGTTTACAATCAATGTTAATAAAAACAATTATGTATATGCACAGTTGATTTTGTCGACTGTTTACATAAGAACAGTGGTTAACTTTACAACTATTATTGAGTAAATAATTGATGATACGTAGCTCGGGAGGAATGTTTACTAAGCAAGGAAGAAATATACGCGTGCTTATTACACTAACTCTTTGACAATGGCTACTGTGCGTGAGCCTGGTTACCAAATGTAAATCCAAAAGTGTAATCAATGCAAGATAGATCAATAATTGGGGTCACTACAAAAAATAATGTATTCATGTTACATTATTCCTATGATGTGGCACCGACGTATTAGCCATGAATTTTTCCATGAAATGACAGAAACGAATATGCTGATGGTTTGCGTGTTACAAATACAGATGGTACATGGTTTATTTTCTGACTCAAAATCGTATATTAGAATTCATATGATATAAAGGGTAAATAATCAAACTACCTTCGCGGAAATCATGATTATTATGAGTTGTGTATTTACCGTTCATACTTAAAATATACCGACCTATTTAGTCGTGTAATTAAATACTAAGATATTTTTACATGAGGGAACGTATAGAGAAACCTGCATATCAAGTCGGTATAGTTGTATACATTTTATGGACCTTATGTCCTAAAAGAAATATAGTTCGGTTAAAATAACCAGTTATAATCAATTGAAATGCTATTTATAGCACGATATGGGTATGAATCGATGTTAACTTGGTGTCGATTTAACATGTATTCATATATACATAGGTATGTGCTGTTAGAGAGTGTGACGTCTAGGTTCTGTTGTATTACAAGGTGATAAATAAAACTCAGTTGGTCAGTCACGTGTGCTCCGCGACCCGCCTGTACGCCATGACAGTTGACAACAGAATGTCGACTTGCAGGTAGTTCGCATTGCACTTTTATTGTATAAACGTCACATCTCTTCCTTTTTATAATGATTTATTTAATTTATTTTTTGCGTTAGCCATGCAACAATAGTTCAGTCATCTCACATCTGTTTATCTTATAACTGCTAGGTTAATTTAGATTCTAATTCCGACATACTACCACCGGTTCGGAAAACAGCGTTAACCTCAGACCCGAGAAGAACCGGCGGAAGAAACTCGGCCAGGTGTGGATATATTCATTTCTCAACAGTTCAACAATAAACATTATTTAACAATATAACCTTGGAATATTTACACTATTCCTAGTATCTCTCTCAGTTGCTTAGCGGTCAGCTGGAAGAGATCCTTTAAAGGGATGAGTTCGCCTTTGTACACATTTATTCTATTCTCTTATTGTTATGTACTTGTTTAGCGTAATAAAGTGTTTTAATACAATTATGGTTTTACTTTTACAATATCAGTCTCTCTCCTTCTCCTTTTTTCAGTTTTGAATTTTGAGTCTGCTTTCTTTTATTCAAAATGATAATAACTCGAGGTTTAAATATCTTACGAGTTTAACCTTAATTGATACATATTTTCTTTGGATGCTTACACTTTTCTAGGTATTTTCATTAGCGTTCAAGCTATATACATGTTTCACACAATTAATACCTATTTCGTGAATTTCCAATAAAATTGTAACATACAGGTCGCTTTCCAATAACATCTCGTACATGTACATTATTTATTGGCAACAACTGATTTCCTCAGTTTTACTTGGCTGTTTGATAGGTAATATAGTATAATATATAGATATAATGCAATTTATAATACTTATACGTAAATGGTCCAATTTTAAGTAAGGTAAAAAGTCCTACCAGATATCACAACCTATTTAGTTTTACTTGTGTACTGGTATGTTATTTACGCAAACCATGATCTATACAAATAGATTTCTATTACTGATATATTCTATTACTGGGTAAAATGATGTAGGTACCTACATATTTGACCGTTATTATTATAAATTGCATTGGATACATTATTTTATTACCGTTTTTTAATTATAATACTTGCTGAATACAGTATTGACCTCAATTATATTCAAGTATGGTATACCGACCTACTGTTAATCTAGCAACTTAATGTTACTTATACAATGAATGATATTAGTTATGTTATGAAAACAACTTTAATCCCTGCTTACAATTGGAAGTTCATTTTAGCCTTGACTATAGTCTACAGTAGCCCTTGACTACAATATACACAGCCTTAATTTGACCATGGTTACAGTCACATTAATATTTTTTTTTTTATAGACATTTTGCTTCCCTTAGGTTCAATTACTTACAGATATATTATAGAGCAAAACTAGCACCTGTGTATGTTCATTTTGATGGTGGCATATATTGTTTAACTCTAATTATGTATATTTTACAAGGAACCAATGGAATTTCATTACCATGAACATTTACTTTATTATTATACCGTTGCTTTAATAAAACCCTAGGCCATTTTGGGTTTTAGTTCATACTTGGTACTTAGTACCTGTACGATAATTAAACAACGACTTAAGTAAATAACTCTTTGATAATATATATGTACTCTTGCAAATATAGAGGCTCGATCTGCAACCTCAATTTACAAGGTTTGTTTGATTTTGTTAGTTTCAACCTCAACTAGGCAAACTGCAATTTGGTGCAATCAAGATCACGTCTGGTCCTTACGTTTTTATACGTACACAGTATAAATTTCCCACTAACGTGCCTTTTTATTACACTTAATTAAAACTCATCTCTATCTGGGTAACTGTCCGATATTGACGCCATCGCTTGGCCGTCCATTTTACGGATTTGGTTACTATGTTCGTATGTGTATGTTTTCACTATTAGGAACAAGTCATATATAAAGTAGCGCAGTGGGAGTGCAAGGTTTCACGCATCGTCACTGATTGGTACTTTGTATTTTTTTCAGCATTTACTTTAGATACCTATACAATGTGTGGCATTGTGACGGACCCAGCGTCTATTTATTTACCTTAAATTGACCTTTGACCTGATTGTAAATTTATAGAATTACTATTGTGTTCTTTTGGCACTAAAATTAGTTGATTGGTTTTAGGTAATTTATTTATTTTTAAAATTATTGTGTTCTTTTGGCACTAAAATTAGTTGATTGGCTTTAGGTAATTTATTTATTTTTGGACTTTAATTTAGTCGGCCCGTCGACTTTTATCGGTACTGATTTAGTCCTAGTGCAGCTTTGCATTTTGAATTGGCCTTTGTAGGCACATTTATCACATGCCGGCACATTTTATCTTTTAGGGGGAAGGCGGCGCCATTATCGCAATCCTGTCTACCTGTTTGTTATGTTTGCCCAAAAACTCTTTCAGTTGCCTCCTAACATTTTATCAAATTTGTTCCCATAATCACTTGTTTCTTGTAACTGAAACCCCTAGATTCAATATTTTCCTTTAGATCGGCGGAGGCTCAATTTTCCGCATTGAAATCACATTTAGAATCATTAGGAATAGATTAGATTAGAAATTTCCAAAGTACCATTCTTGTTGCATCAGTCGAAACACGAATCGTTCATATAAACTCTGTTTTTGCGAAAAGTATTCTTATAATTTGTGGACAGCAACTTTAAAAATGTCCATTACGCTAGCTTCTGAAACGTGCGTACTTGGAAGAGTGCTCGCAGTTAGCAGGCACACGACACTCAGGCACATTCTAAAGCGGACAATTAAGACATCATTGTAATACTATCCGTAAGTAAGCACGGAACATGTGCGTTAGGTAAGTACCTTCTAACTACCGAGTTTCTGTACTTAAGGAGTTATCGAAGTAACCTAACGTGTAACAAACAGAACAGGTAGACACATATACATAGGATTGGACCCCAAGACATACATTAAAGTTCAACGAGTCTTTGTGACAATAACCTGAGTTTCACTCCTTAACGTTAATTATAGTCACATATTACTAACAATTTAAATTTTATGGATTTTTCTATGAGCTATATTTATTTTTAATTCTGAAGAACTTATCATTTGCACTACATGGGCCGATATCCCATGCAGCACTCGCGGAGTTTTCACTCCAATGGTATTTCCTTATTCGGACTTAGGTTCCACTCACGGAGTCTTCACTCCAATTGTAGGTATTTATTTATACGGAACTCGTATCTTGCATAAACTATACATTAATACCATTGTCTTTTCAGCCTATGAAACTCGACTTTTCTAGTTTTCATATTTATAGGCAAGGTTGTGTCAATGTCTAGTTAGTTATTTTAAATACACCATAGTCGGCATCAGAAACCCCGCCCCACCACCATAACCGCGGTACTTGCATTTGAAAACTCGTTTAAATAATTAAATAAAGAACTTATTTAAGGAGGACAAGATAAGCATTTCATGAGTTTCCAAATGTAATCGATCACCGCGCAATCATTGCTGGCGCGGCAGAATTATTAAGCATAGCCATACCTTCCCAAGGCCCACGGTCCTACCAGCGGTAGTAGGTACTTTCTAAGTTCGGTGGAAGAATTTTTTTACATTTATTCGGAAAATGTTTTTTTTTTTTATTATAATTATTTTCAACAAAATCTGTTTACTGCACACATGTACGACTCTAGATTTTTCAGACTCTCAAGACTCTTAGACCCTTTAGACTTCTTTAGACTATTTAAACTCTTACAATCTTTAGACTCTAACTTAGATTCTGTAGTCTCTTTACTTTTTAGACTATTTAGACTCTTTAAACGCTTTAGACTCTTTAGACTCTTTAGACTCTTTAGACTCTTTAGACTCTTTAGACTATTTAGACTAGACGTGTGCGCCGATTAAAAAACGATCGGCGGCGGCGTTTGCCGAAAAATCGGCGGCGGCGGCGTGTTTTCGGCGTGAAATCGGCGTGACCTTGACTTTCAAGTTTCTAAAGAAAAATCATGAATTTGTCGTTTTTCTTGAAAATAGTGATTAATCCAGGTTGCTAGTAAGTGAACTACATAATCTACGTATAGTTTTGAATAGGTTTTGAGTAAAATAGGGTTTGTAAATGAATTTAGGATAGGTATAATAACTTGATTTCCTAGTAATTAATTGGCTTGTATTTAGGGGGCATCTGGTCCCAATGACTTTCGATCCGATCTGTATCTCTCTGTGACTCCGTTTTGACATGCTGTCCATGGCTTATCTTCAAATATCCTAGATATAGTGGACTGCTATGGCTTCCCGTCGTACAAGCACCAGGCTCACTGAGAAGTATCTTGTTCTTTCTCATTTTCTCATTGCTAAGGATTCCGACCACATGTAATTTGTGTCAATTTCGTGCGGTCATAAGCCGTGTGAATTGCACGGTGCAGACTGCCGCCAGTCATCGACCATCTCACACATGCTCCACTCTGACCACGTTTGCCATTCATTGGGCCTAAATTCATATTACGTTTCGCCACATCAAGCGTTCGAAACTGCATAATATGTCCGAAGAAAGACGTCGTAGAAACCCGATCGGCGATTTGAGATATTTGAAAATTAAGTGGTTTTTTGTTCTAGCTGCCCTAGGTATAAGCAGCAGTCTTCGCCAACACTATATATCTAAAGCGCCAACCTTTGCACGTCACCCTTTTTGAGGCTCAGCGTTTCGGCACCATACTGGAATATATGTAGGAAAGACGAGAACTCCTACCACCAAGATATATAAACTTGCTCGCGTTTTCGTAATCGCCGAGTGCGTCGGTAACTTGGAGAACGTTTGCCTTGTCTACAACCATTACTTTGGTCTCGGAATGGTTGATCATAAGACCACTCTAGAACTTTCAACTTCAATTTTCTTCAGAATATATATAGCGGATCAAGGTGGATCATTACTAACCTAACTTTAAGACCTATAAATAACCCTTTTTCTGCAAGTTAATATGATTATGAAGAGCCGCCATTTCGATGTACAATATAATTTATATAATACAATACAGATACTCTTTATTGCATACCTCAATAAAAGAAAACAATACAAAACAAAACAGAAATACAAGCAGAGGTAAACAACAGGCGGTCTTATCGCTAAAAAGCATTTCTTGTTGTTATTTCCGTAAGCCAGTCGACAATAGTACAAGCAAGGATGATGATCGCAACGCAACATTAGCTAGTTAGTTTTGCCTTTTCTGTTGCTCCTTGAGGCTTCATGGTACATGAGCCCTGTGTTTTGGTTGCCTAGTTAATTACAATGCAAGTATATTCATTTCATGACATAGCGTTCTGACTTCGTATTTGAGGTGAAGGCATACAATTTCTAATTAATAGTTGAATGTGAATACATAATTTACAGGGTATAAAATACTGCATATAATGCTCCCTCATCTTTTTTGACGCTGAACACTAAGGATTACTCAGTTACTTTAATCGGTGTGTTAAATACTTTGTGCAACTGGGTTATTCTGTTTCATTTAATAAATAATTGATATATATTTGACAACTGTAACATATATAATATATAAAAATCCAAATTGTAATCCAAATATCAAGTTAAAATAGCTGATTAACAACACTCAAGGTCACGCCGATTTCACGCCGATCATTTATCGGCGGCGGCGGCGTGGCAAAAAAGCCCGGCGGCGGCGGCGCGCCGGCGCGGCGCAGACGTCTAATTTAGACTCTTTAGACTCTTTAGACTCTTTAGACTCTTTAGACTCTTTAGACTCTTTAGACTCTTTAGACTCTTTAGACTCTTTAGACTCTTTAGACTCTTTAGACTCTTTAGACTCTTTAGACTCTTTAGACTCTTTAGACTCTTTAGACTCTTTAGACTCTTTAGACTCTTTAGACTCTTTAGACTCTTTAGACTCTTTAGACTCTTTAGACTCTTTAGACTCTTTAGACTCTTTAGACTCTTTAGACTATTTAGACTCTTTAGACTCTTTAGACTAGACTATTTAGACTATTTAGTCTCTTTAGGCTCTTTAGACTATTTACTCTTTAGACTCTTTAGACTCTTTAGACTCTTTAGACTCCATAGACTCTTTAGACTCTTTAGACTCTTTAGACTCTTTAGACTCTTTAGGTTTAAACTCTTAAGACTTTAGGTTCTTTAATCTAACTTATTTTTATTTTTTATTTCCTTATACATATATTATGTGATGTGAAAAGCAGTATGGGTCACATGGTAGCAAAATTATTTTCACTTTGGGCGTTAACACTTGAATCCCTCACTACGCTCAGTATTCCATTTTAATACCTCGCTTCGTTCAGGATTCAATGTTTGCCGTCGCCGTAACCATGACATTTTGCTCCTTAGCGACACAACCTAATGTTTAATTGAAGCAGAGTTGCATCTGTTTTGCTTCGTTCCATTTTAAACAAAACAAAATCAACCCTGAATCCTACACTATAGATTCAAATTTCAATAGCAAATTTCAGACTTTTTCCTTGTATGGCTGGGCCCCAGGAGGGTGAGTGCAATATCCTAAATTCTGAAATAAATTATTATTATTATTAATATTAACACAACAACATTTACAACCATAAAAGTATTCCATTTTTGGAGAATACTCGTATTAAGCTTAAGCTTTACGACAAATTTCACCGACAGTATCAGTTTGTTTACTTATTTTTCCTTTTGCATAATAGAAACAAGACCCAGATAATATTATGCTGATTTGGTTAAATAATTTAAATGCATATCTAACTAGCACACGTAAGCTAAGTAGCACCATGTTGTATAGCAGATGATCTGTTGATTTTTATTGAGTCTGACGCTAAATAAAGCGTACACTTATTATTTATTTAGGTAGATAACTTCTGGTTAAAAGTGTTAACCCTATTATGTGAACTATTATTAAGCATTTGTCGTTAATTTGATACATTTGTGACCTTATAATAAACTACAGCGCACCCAGATATTGTTTCAACAACCGTTAACGCAGACAGCACCACGTTGGTATACTTTTACTTAGTTACCTGTAGTAAATTACCGGTGAACAGACATATTCAGCACTACACAGCAATATGCGCGACAGTTTATTTATTATACGTATAACTTAATTATAGTTTTACACGCTTCCTTAAATACACAGTCGCTATAAAAGTTTTATTTCTATTTTATAATAACTTATTTTATTGTATTTGGCTTAATTTCTGTTCACCGACCCGTTTTTTGGAAAGGTAAAAGCATTAAATAGTATTTAAACTGAATAAGACGTTGAAATGTGCCCTATAGTAATAATATTAGCGTAAAAATAGTTCTTTTCTCGATCAAAATATAGTTTAAATACTAGAAGTGTACCTTATAAAGATGTTTATGTGCTCAGAGCTATAAATTAAGTCCACAATGGGTCCATCATACCTTTGCTATTTGGGTCATTCGTCTCCCTCCCTTTTATTGAAAAATAATTTCAAACTGATAACTTTTTGTCGGTTACTTAGCAACTACATCGATTTTTTGTTTTTTCTTACGTTCTTTATCCTCGTCGCCATTGTGACGTCTAGGTTCTGTTGTATTACAAGGTGATAAATAAAACTCAGTTGGTCAGTCACGTGTGCTCCGCGACCCGCCTGTACGCCATGACAGTTGACAACAGAATGTCGACTTGCAGGTAGTTCGCATTGCACTTTTATTGTATAAACGTCACAGAGAGGGTAGGCGCTAGTTTGCAGTAACGTCTGCTCTGTATAAAATTCTATTTTTAAAATAATTAAGTGGCGAATAGCATTAAAAAATATATCTGAGTTAAAAAACTAAGTGTAATAAACATATACAGACAATAACACAGTGAAAATAAACAGTTAAAATGTGAAAAAACAATAAAAAAGTGCAAGTGTTTTCAAGTGTCAACAAACATTACTTGGAGACTTTCAATGACATTAATACACTAAAACCAAGTGAGCCAAGAATAACTGCCTAGTGAGTAGTAGTGAGAAGCCAGCACAAGAGACAGTATATAAAATTTTAATGAAATTAATATCTACAACCTATAAAAATTGTGCATAATCATACGGGAATTAAGAAGTCACACAACAACGATAGAGGGCGCTGATATCAATAAGTTAGTGCTGCCATCTACTACAACCTTCTCGAACTACTTGGACTACCGGTTTACAATAGATCGAAGCTAGTGATCTACAATTTATCGCCGCACCTGGCCAACACGCAAACAGGTTCATTGATATAACGACAGAGGGCGTGAAAATTAAAATGGAGGAACTCAGCCAAATGCTAAAACAAATACAGGCAGACATGCAGCAGCTTAAATCCGATAATAAAGATATGGAACATAGAATTACAAACACAATCTTACGAAGAATCGACGATAAATTCGAAAAATTAGAACAGAAACACAAGGGGTTGGAAGAAAAAATAGAAAAACATGGATATAGGCTCAGTTATATTGAAAGAGAGATGAGGAAGAAAAATATCTTGCTTTTCGGAGTCGCAGAGACGGAAACGAGCTACGAAAAACTGGAAAATATTTTGATCGATATCTTTACAAATACAATGAAAATACAGTTAACAAGACTAGAAATAGAAGCTGCAGCAAGAAGGGGAAAAAAAGAAGAAAATAAGATCAGACCTATTGTGGTAACACTATCCACTCCACACTTGGGAAAAAAATTCTAATTTTAAAAAATAAGAAAATGCTAACTAACTTAAACTATTACATCAAGGAGGATTTTTCGCCTGAAATACAAGAAAAGCGCAAGCTCTTATCAGGAGAGGTAACAAGGCTGAGAGACGAGGGGAAAAACGCTGTACTGAATTATGATAGAGTCGTCATCTTACATAACAAACCTGCTAGTCAAACAAAAAACCAAATAAATAACAACAAACGCACCCTATCGTCCTCTCCGGAGACCCCAAATACATCATCTGGCAAGGATAAAATTAACAAAGCAAACAAGAAGAATAAAACCGCCAACAGCACCATTACCTCCTACTGGCCACCTAAGTTCATAACACCCCAAGAAACGGAGACCAATCAAGACCACCAAGAACAAATACCTCAAAACTCATAGCAATTAGTGTTAAGGCCTCTCTCTATCAACGAAAATCTATCAGAACAATCAGAACAAAACAATCACAATACCTCTCCCAATACGGCTGGTCCCCGCGGGAGCTGTAGACCACCACCCTCCATACACCAAACACATATAGGAACACTAAACGTAAGATCGTTAGTAGGAATCGGTCGTCGAGAAGAATTGGAAAATGCTCTACAAAACATGAAATGGGATATTTTGGGACTCTCAGAAATAAAATTAAAAGGAACAAATATAACAGAACACGACAATTACATCCTATATTACACGGGAAGTAAAAGCGGGAGAAACGGCGTGGGATTTATGCTGAAAAAATACCTAAAAAGTAATATACTAAGTTTCAACGCCGTGTCAGATAGAGTTGCCAGGCTAGACACGAAACTTACAAACTCTACATTCAGTATCATACAGGTTTACGCACCGACAAAAAAGGCACCCGAGAAAGAAATCGAAATTTTCTATAATGACATAAGAAAAGCACTGAAAAATACTCTGTCGCATGTAATACTAATTGGCGATTTCAACGCAAAAATAGGTCAACAAAAATCAAACGAAAAATTAGTAATGGGACAATTTGGCTACGGAACTAGAAATGAAAGAGGGAGCTTATTAATTGATTTCTGCTTGGAAAACGAGCTCTACATATTAAACTCACACTTTAAGAAAAACCTGAAGACAAAGTGGACCTGGAAATCCCCTAATGGAATCACGAAAAACGAAATTGATTTTTTCATAACACGAAGACGCGATATTTGTTGTATAAAAAATATAGAAGTGATAAACACAACTCACCCGACTGATCACAGATTATTACGAGCGACATGGATTTTGAATAGTAAACCAAACAAATCCAGAGCCCACTTTAGACGAAAACAATCCGAATTTCAACCAATCGAGAAGGAAAGCCTCAGGAACATGTTTTTAGAAAAATCGGAAACAATACCTGACGCAAATAATATTCAAGAGGCATATACAACAATCGTTGGCACTATTAAAGAATGCGTCAATAAATTACCCCCCTTACAAAAGGAAAACAAACTGGATCTTGTCGTTACTGACCACGTAAAAAGCTTAATTAAAAGAAGGACAGAACTAAAACAAAAATCAAATCTATCTACACTAGAAAAGAAAGAAATTAAACGACTCTACGAAAAAATCAGAAAAAACCTAAAAAGAAACAAATGTCAGTATAAATACAATGTACTTAAAGAAGAACTAAGCAAAAGAAGATCCGTAAAAAGAGGATATAAAAGAATAATTTATAAAGAATTGTGCAGATACTGTTCTACTATACAAAATACTAAATTCAAAATTAGAAATCCCTTCCTTACTTGATATGGTTTATCTCAAGGTCCCTCGTGCCCGTATACGTCAGTGTCGCAGAAAGGAATTGTTCTCTATTCCTATTAGCAGAACATGTTATGCTCGTAATATGTTTATTAGACGTGCTTGCCGACTTTTTAATGAATGTGATAAACTAACAGACTTTGATATTTTTAATAGTAGCATAATATCTTTGAAGAAAATGTTCCATTGATTAGCAATACAATTCGCCACTGTTCTAAACCTTTAGATTACATTAAAATTTATACTAAAGTTTATGACATAATGTGTAACTTCTCAAATCTTTTTAGTTTTGTTTTTTTTTTAACTTATACTCGTAGTGAAAATGTATTTGTAGTTATATAGTTTAGCACAGTTACAATTTAAGGAAACTGTAGGTCTTGTATATATAATAACATATTTTTGTACACATTTTTGTATATGACCGTTTGTTTCTCAATAAATAAATAAAAAAAAAAAAAAATAAAAAAAAAAATAATGGGAAACAATGGATTCCGGCACTGAAACAAGAAACAGGACAATCTGCAACAAACAGACATACTATCATACAGGCAGCTACAACATTCTACCAAAATTTATACAGTGAAAGGCAACGGTCGTCAATTTATACTCTAGAATCAAATCAAGACCTGGATGACAGCGAAGAAGACATTCCGATTATACTAAAAAGCGAAGTATGCCATGCAATAAATTCATTAAAAACAATGAAAAGCCCTGGTGAAGACAACATAACAAACGACGTTATCAAAGCGATAAACGAACCTTTAACTCCTTTTCTTACTAAATTATTCAATGAGATCCTAACACAAGAAAGAATACCTAAACAATGGGAATCGTCTGTAATAACCCTACTTTACAAAAAGGGCGACCCTCACAATATAAGCAATTACCGTCCAATAAGTCTACTTCAAAGCACATATAAGCTCTTCACAAATATAGTGCTCTCGAGAGTGAGGAATGAACTAGAGTTTCAACAACCTAAAGAGCAGGCCGGGTTCAGACGCGGCTACTCTACCCTGGATCACATATTTACAGTGAGACAAATCATTGAAAACTATACAGAGTATCGTAAACCGCTCTACCTATGTTTTATAGACTACTCGAAGGCGTTCGACTCTATATCTCATCAAGCACTCTGGGTCGCCTTAAAGGAACAGGGAATACACAAAAAGTACATAAACATCCTGAAAGTTATCTATCAAAGCAGCAGAGCGCTGGTGAAACTTGACAGAACTGGCGATACCTTTGAAATACAGCGAGGAGTGAGGCAGGGCGACCCCATCTCACCAAACCTTTTTAATTCAATTCTAGAGCACATTTTCAGGAAAGTAGAGTGGTCAAAATTAGGAATTTATATCTACGGCGAGTATCTGAATCATTTACGCTTTGCTGATGATATTGTTTTGCTATCTGAAAGCCACAAAGATCTCCAGTACATGATCGAAACGTTGAATTTTTACAGTAAGGAATGTGGTCTGGAGATGAACTTAGAAAAAACATGCGTCATGACAAATAGGAAGAAGGAGAGTTTACACGTAGAAAATACCAGTATCGAATACGTGACTGAATATAAATACTTGGGACAAGTTATCTCATTTAGTGGTCGCTATGTAAATGAAGTGGAACGTAGAATTCAGAAAGCTTGGAACTCATATTGGTCACACAAACATATTTTTAAATCCAAACTAGACATCACACTGAAAAAAACAGCTATTGACACTGTAGTGACACCGACCCTTCTTTACGGATGCCAAACATGGGCAATAAACAAAGAAATTATCGACAAAATTCAGAAATTTCAAAGAGCCATAGAACGAAGCCTACTCGGTATAAAAATAAAAGACAGAGTAAGAAACACCGATATTCGTAAGAAGACAAATATAATGGACGCAGCGGAAATGGCATGCCGCCTCAAGTGGCGATGGGCCGGACACACAGCGAGAACGAAAGACGACCGGTGGAGCAAAAGAGTTTTACACTGGTACCCACCAGATGGCGGGCGAGGGCAAGGTCATCCGCTCCGCCGCTGGCGAGACGACATAACCGAGCAGGCAGGCATAGCCTGGGCCAGTCTGGCCGCCGACAGAAAACTATGGTGTGACATGGAGGAGGCCTACGTCCAAAAATGGACAAACCCACATGAAAATACTTAGTAATACTTAGTAGTTTTTAAATTCTTTTTCTTTGTAACTTTATTTCAAAATAATACTCAAACTCTAAATTTAATTGTAACATTTATATTTGGGAAATAAAAGGCTTTTATTATTTATTATTATAATTATGTGCTGTTTATGATAATAAACAATGCTAACAGGTAACGGACCAGTTAAATTATCAAGGACCGTTACGATGTCAAGTGAGTCAAGAACTATAGATAGCGTACTTAGACTGATGAATGCCGAGGGCTTTGTTATTGTTTTACTGTAGGAGTAGACACGTAAACTCAGCATCAAATGAATTGATTAGTAAGTCGGAGTCGGACTAACAAGAAAAATAAATTGCAAGAAGTAAACTGTACATCACATCTATGCTGCAGTTGGTATAAGTAATAATTAGTAGGTTGAAATGTTCAACTGGTACTAGCAAAACAAATAATTAGTAGGTTGATTATTCAACTGGTACTAGCAAAACAAATAATTAGTAGGTTGATTGTTCAACTGTTGCTAGCAAAACAAATAATTAGTAGGTTGAAACGTTCAACTGGTACTAGCAAAACAAATAATTAGTAGGTTGAAACGTTCAACTGGTACTAGCAAAACAAATAATTAGTAGGTTGAAACGTTCAACTGGTACTAGCAAAACAAATAATTAGTAGGTTGAAACTTTCAACTGGTACTAGCAAAACAAATAATTAGTAGGTTGAAACTTTCAACCGGTACTAGCAAAACAAATAATTAGTAGGTTGAAACTTTCAACCGGTACTAGCAAAACAAATAATTAGTAGGTTGAAATGTTCAACTGGTACTAGCAAAACAAATAATTAGTAGGTTGACACTTTCAACTGGTACTAGCAAAACAAATAGTTAGTAGGTTGAAACTTTCAACCGGTACTAGCAAAACAAATAATTAGTAGGTTGAAACGTTCAACTGGTACTAGCAAAACAAATAATTAGTAGGTTGAAACGTTCAACTGGTACTAGCAAAATAAATAAGTAGTAGGTTGAATGTTCAACTGGTACTAGCAAAACAAATAATTAGTAGGTTGATTGTTCAACTGTTGCTAGCAAAACAAATAATTAGTAGGTTGGAACTTTCAACTGGTACTAGCAAAACAAATAATTAGTAGGTTGGAATTTTCAACTGGTACTAGCAAAACAAATAATTAGTAAGTTGGAACTTTCAACTGGTACTAGCAAAATAAATAAGTAGTAGGTTGAATGTTCAACTAGTACTAGCAAAACAAAAGAAATGATAAGCGAAATCATAACACTTACCTGCGATACAAACAGAGAATAATTAGTAAGTTGAATGTTGGACTGGTACTAACAAACCAAAAGAGTCAAGTGTACCTAGTAACTAGTCTAGTAGACGCGATAGTGGTGGTTGGTACTAACGATAGGACCTTTTGTTATAGGTCGTCCAAATTAGTACAACATAGTACTTAAAAGTAAACTGACGCGATATAGTGTTGGTTGGTACTAACGATAGTATCTTGTTTTAGGTCATCCAAAATGTCCTAGATACCACCATTAGATGGATTCTTTAGCCCACCAAAACTTAATAGGGAGGCAAAATAGTCATTAACTGACATTATGTTAGTATAGAGTGACCTCCTATTATGTAATGTATTTATTGAATTCGAAATTATATAATAAGCAGTTTAGTGCCTCTGCCTACTGTTCCAGTTAAGTTAAGGCGTAGGTATAGATGGATGGCCTCGGGAATAGGCATATCTACTAATGTAGATTCAGGATAGATTTCAATTATACAAAAAAATAATAATACGCCAGTTGGAAAACATTTCCTGTAAAGTATTACAATTTAACTTTCTTCTAACCTATACCCGTATCATAAATTTACTGCATTTTGCAGATGTTCGTATGGGTAAGAACTTAATGTATCAGCTTAAATAAAAACGAACAAAGTATATACAAAAATATATTATACGACGACTTAGACGGTATTCCGGTTAAAGATTGTTGTAGCAATCCTATTGGAACAGTTACAAGACGGGTTAAATTATAGTTTAAGAGAAACAAGCAGGTGACCAGGATAAGAGTAATAATGCATTCTGCGTAAGTAGCCGTGGAAATTGTGGAACACAGAGGCATGCCTAAACTGCCCAAATAAAACCTATAAATAGATGAGGATATACAATTCTTCAAAATCGTATATGACCCAGATTTCATATAATAAATCCCAATTCCAATCTATTTTAAAGCCGGAATACATGATTCTGTAGAATAATAATCGGGGCAAAGCTCAATTACAAACCCAAGTACAACAGGTACGTAAATAGACGCTGGGCCTGTCATAATACATCATGTCATGTAGTACCTAAAGTCAATGCTGTAAAAACCCTTACACGGTGAGGAAGCACTGCTTACTTAACTAAACTACGAAACTATACCCAAGGCAACCATGACTAAGGTACTAACAGAAAAAACTCTAGTGACCAGCAGTTAACCTAATGTCTTGTAAATAGACATACGACTTTTGTCGGTTAACAGTGTAGATGACGAAGTTCCTTTTTAACTATCTAGGTAGTAGGTACACCTACTCAGATGAAGATGAGTGATGTGTGTGATGTGATGACTAATTATAATTAAGTGTAATTAAAAAGGCACTTTACCGGAAAATATATTTCCTTATTTCAGTCACATGCATAAACTTACAATAATTAAGGATGCCAAAACGCTTAGGTATGCGGTTGAGACAATACATACATTAGAAATTATACATAGTCTCAGCACCGATACATTAAATCAAAACAGAAACAAATAACTAAATACTGTGTGTAGGTACCTACACATTATAAAATAAAAACAATAAGTATTCGAATTAACCGTGATTTTGATCGCTCTCAATGACAGTTTGCCTGATGTTTAATTTGTTGAGGCTAACTAATTAAGTAAAACTAGTAGATCAAAGTTGTAGCTTGAACCACTTCATTGATCTACCCAAGAGTACACATTTATTGTACTAATTGAGCACTAAGACTCAAAAGACCAAAAACCTAGGTCTTATCATTTAGAAACGTTAAACGTAACGATAAAATGGTAAAGGACCTAAACATTCGAACTGTACTCTGGTGTACTCAGTATTTCATGGGATCATGGTTAGAATAATGGAATTCCATTGGTTCGTTGGAAGATGTTTATTGAAATTAAATGACATACTTACCAATGGCAGGATGTAGGAAGCAGACATACAAGGTGTATACCTATGTTTCAGGTTTATAAAATATGTTGCAAGTAATTGAAATAAACCGAAGAAAAAGTGTACAAGTACAAATAATAATATTTATGTGACAGTCCGACAGTAATTATTGTGGAAATAATAATACAATACTTACTGGTCACAATTCAATTGAAAAATCAGCTTTCAATTAGTAAAGTGTTACGTTATTTTCATAACATAAATTGTAATTATGATTCTTCGCACAAGTAAGTTGCTAGAATAATATTACATTCGATATTATATTTGCTGTGTTACTTTTTGAGCAATAAAATTAATAAAATAAATATTTGGATTAATTGATGTCAAGATTATATTATTCAAGTATTATAATTAAAGAACGATAATTAGATATGTATGCAATGCAATTAATAATAATAATGGTCAAATAGGCAGGTAAATCTTAGTAGGTACCTAACAAATTAATAATATATAAATCTATTTATATAGATTATTGTTTGCTTAACCTATTCATAAGTAAAACTAATCATACTTGACGTGGTACCTCTACAACGAATGTAACATTCCTACTTTATTTGACCTTGGATTATCTTCAACTATTTTAAATTGCATTATATATATTAACATCATACAAGACTAGTAAAACAGAGTCAATCAGTTATTGCCAATAAGTAACTAATGTCCAAGACGCTTGGCAAGCTTACAATGTTATTGTACCTAAATCATGAAATAGGTATTAATTAGGCAAATATTATATTGTATGCTAATGAAAATACCTGGAAATGTGTAAGCATCAAAAGGAAAAGTAAATCTTTGAGTTATAAGCAATTGAATAAAAAACTCAAAACTGCAAATAGGAGAAGGAGAGGGACTGACACCTAAGAAGAAATTGTAAAAGTAAAATAATAGTTTTACAGATTTAAAGGCTTGCTAGTGTTGGAAAATATTTATTATTTAACTGTTGTAAAATGAATACATCCACACCTCGCCGAGTTTCTTACGCCGGTTCTTCTCGGGTCTGAGGTTAACCTTTCCGAACCGGTGGTAGTATACCTAGATTGGAAAAATAAATTAACCTAGCGAGTATAAGATAATACGATAAACTGAACTATTGTTGCATGATAAATATAGGGTAAACCCTCCAGTGAATGAACCCCCCCCCAATGAATGAACAAAATCACGTTTTTTGTCTAAAATAAGAAATGTGGGTATTTCTACCACTTGTCGTATTTTTTTCCTTATTAGCAACTCTGTTTCCTATGCTATGGTAACACATAATAAATTTATTTTCGACCAGTTCCAATATGGCTGGCGTTTGAAGTTCACGTGTTTCTGTGTTTTGAAGTTTGTATGGAAAAATTAGATCCCAGGTAAGAACAGTGTATGTTTGGAGCAACAAATGTAGTGCTTATTTGGTGTATACATGTAGAAAGTTTAGTTATTTGGTTAGATTAAGAGTTAAACCTTCTATAAATGTACAGTTTGGTGGCTTATTCTGCGATTAAGTATTTATTTTTTATAGTCCCATTACTGGCTTATCAAATGTTCGAAAACCAGTAAATGAACAGTGTGTTCATTCACTGGTGTCTTCTCAATTTCATTTTTTCTCTAAATATAAATGTTAACGTAATGATATTAAGCTTGTTTTTTGAAATTCTGCATAGAAAACGATTCTGATTCATTCAGTCAGTATTGGAACACGAGTGTTCATACATAGGCATTAAAAATCTAGTGAATGGACTATAGAAATTTGGCTTAGTTCATTCATTAGATTTCTACTAATTCTATGTATGAACAGTGTAACCAAAACCGTGTTTTTGTATATTTATTTATTTTTATTTTCATTAGGGTAACCTTTTTTAATGGAGGTTATTAATAAATCTTTTTTTCTTAAATAATTATGAGAATTAACGCGTTATTTGTGTAGCCTCATCCTTTTCACTAATAAGTGCACGGTCTTTCTTGTTTGCCTTTGTTGATTTTCTTTTTATTATTAATATGCTAGGTACATAATTATGTAACAAGTTTCTGCGTTACTGGTAAATATTATTAAGTCTATCCCATCACTCTATTTCAGATCAATATGGACGAGAAAAAAAGATATAAACGCTTTCGCTATACCCAAAAAAACCTGGAAACAGCTTTACATGCTATAATTAATGGTTCAATGACACTAAATAAAGCAAGTATACAGTTTAATGTGCCGAAATCTACTCTTCACAATAAACTCACTCACAAAGTTCCATGGGAGAGGAAAATGGGCCCACCGACTGAACTGTCTAGTCTTGAAGAAGTGGAATTAGTTCAATGGATAATAAACAAAGCAAAACTTGGTTTTCCCATGCATCCAGACGAAGTAACTGATAGCGTGCAAAATTATTTAAATGCAAATAAGCGTGTAACCAAGTTTACTGCAAATAAGCCGGGACCAAAATGGCTGGAACTGTTTCTTAAAAGACATCCTGATTTAACTAAAAGAAATTCAGAAATGATATCCAAAGCAAGAGCAGCAGTTACAGAGGAAGGCATAAGAGCATGGTTTAAAGAGTTAGATGAATACTTGACTGAAGAAAATGCCCTAGATATAAAAAATGATCCTAGCAGAATATTTAATTCAGATGAAACTGGTGTAATGATGTGTCCAAAATCCGGTCTCATTTTAGGTCCAAAAAACTACAAGAATATGTATGAAATTTCACATGGGAAGGAAAAAGAATCTTTAACGGTTCTGTGTACATTTTCTGCTGATGGAACGGATGTGCCTCCTTTTGTAGTATATCCTCATAAAAGGATCCATCCATCAATTGCCAAGGAATTTCCCGATTCTTGGTTTATTGGTAGATCAGACAGTGGGTGGATGGTTTCAGACACATTCTTTACCTACATCCAGTTGTTTTATGAATGGTTAGTGGAAAATAACAAAACATTTCCGGTTATTCTTTTTTTGGATGGGCACAAATCACATATTAACAGATCAACGACTGAATTTTGCAAAGAAAAGAAGATACTATTATTTTGTTTGCACCCTAATGCAACTCATATTCTTCAACCCTGTGATGTCGGTATATTTGGGCCTATTAAGAAATGCTGGAAAAAAGTGGTTAGAAAATATAAACAGGCCACGACCGCAACTATCTCGAAAACTAATTTTGCTCCAATATTTAAAAAGGCTTATGATGCTGCAATTAAGCCACAAACAATAAAAAATTCTTTTCGTGCGTGTGGTTTATTTCCCATTGATGCTAATGCCGTAGATTACTCAAAATGTATCAATACACGCAGACAGAATATTGCTGAAAACAGAAATGAAAACTACATGCAGTCTGAAGAATATAAAGAAGATATTAGAAGAACAATAAGAGTTATTGAAAGTGAAATCGACCGTACTACGAGAAACATGTTTTTGGAGTGTTACAGGGGAAATAAACCATACGCTCATACCCTATACACACTTTGGGCTAAATGCAAGGCAAAACTGGATAACAAAACAACTACTCAATATCAACCTTCAAATGAAGTTCCACTTGATTTGTCCAACTCGTCATCCGTTGAAGCATCTTCGGCTCGAAATAGTACGGTATCACTGGATGCGATCATGGAAAACGCTGATTCAGAAAGTGAAAAGTCTACTCACGCAACAAAAGAGATGTTAGAGGACAGGACATGTACAACCTTTGAAATTGTAGCTCAAATTCATAGAGAACCAGATGTAAACGAAAATCTAAATACCGCACAAGTTGAAAATGACAGTTTGATCTTAAATGTGACAGATTTATTTGAAAAAAGACCTACAATAGTACTCGAAAACACCAACGATATTATTGACTTCATTGTCGAACAAGATTCAACATTACTGAGAATGTCGACTCCACATCAAGAAACTGTATCAACAGATCCAATTTTCAACGACATTCAAGACTATAATACTGGGGAAGATCCTATCAAGTCGATCAATACCAAATCAAATGGTCTAACTACTACGAGTTCAGATATTCAAGATCACTCCAACAATATGAGATTAAATGACACTGAAAATGTCAATGACACAGTTTCTAAGGTTAATCATATTAGAGAAGATGGCATCGATGAAATCCAGGACAAAGATAATCTGGTTTCCGTAACTGCTGTCAATTCAAGCTGTAGTTCTGTTTCGTTGAAGTTGAAAGAATTTTTGCATTATCCTGAAATATCAACAAAGAAAAAAAATACTAAAACAAGCAAAGAACCGGTACCATTTGGATTAACAGGCCTCAAGTGCAAAGAGTACTTTGCAAGAAAAGAAGCAGAAAAGCAGCGTAAAGAAGAAGAGCTAAAGCTAAGACAGAAAAAAAGAAGTGATAATGCAGAAATACGGAAAAGAAAACTTGAAATTAAAAAAGAAACCCAGTTGAAAAAAGACAAAGTGCCAGTTGGACAGCCCAAACCAAAGAAAATTTGCAATAAAGAAACACGTCAACCAACGACAATGATTAATGAAGACATCACCGGAAAATACGTAATTGTTAGTTTTACAACAGGAAAAAAAGTTCGATGTTTTGTAGGAAAAGTTCTTAAAGCAAATAAATTGCAGAAAAAAATTAAAATTGACTTCCTACGAAAGAAGTCGGTGTCAGAAAACATTGTAAGTTTTGTACGACCTCAAGTGCCTGATGTTTCTGAAGTTGACTTCGCTGATGTTCGTCGTGTTCTTAGTGATCCTAAAGAATCCAGACGTGGATTTATATCGTTTGAAGATGTTAGTTTTACGGATATTGAGTAGGGTTTAGAACATGTCTTATTGATTGTACCTACTAGAAGTTTAAAATTATGAATTATGTTACGTTGTCGTATAAAACAAAGTATTATTTTTTGTATGTGATACTTACATTTTTGATCTCTTTAGCCTGTAGGTAATCGTAATTATTGTTAGCAAAATCGTAATACTAACAATACGTTATTTTTCTTTTTGATAGAATTGTAACAAGTTCCTTATTATCCTATAATTAAAGATAGGCTATTTTTTTCAAATAATGATACTTTTAAGTAATAAGAGACTAATAAGAGACTGATTATAAGTATCAACAGAGTTTAATGTTTGTTATTAAGTTTTATTATTAAGCTTGGATATTAACGACTGTGATTGAATAACAAAATAAAGGTTATTAATATTTACTTACTTCATTAAGATACTGGGTGCTTAAAAAAGACTTATTAATATACAAATACATATAGGTGTATTTTTGTTATAAATAAACATTTTGATTATTAAGTTGATATTGTACCTACATTACTTTTTTATAAGTTTAATGATTACTGAAGAAAAATACTTTACTATATGTTAAAAATGATTTTTTATGCAGATTAAACGAATCTAAAAAAATGTTCATTCATTGGGTTTTACTGTGTTCATTCATTAGTTTTTTTGTTCATTCACTAGGTTTTTGGGTACTTTTTGATAAACTCATCTATAACTCAATAACTATAAAAGTAATAAAAAATCGCAGAAATTATATTCTTCTTCATTAAATGAGGATTGATAAAATTGCATTTAATTATTACAATTATTAATAAATACTGAGAAATGATTTTTTGAAATTGAAAAAATGCTTAATTGTTCATTCACTGGAGGTCTTACCCTATAAAGTAAAATAAATAAATCATTATAAAAAGGGAGAGATGTGACGATTACACAATAAACAGTACGACGCAACTACCCGCTAGCTTCACTCCGTGGAGAAGTGTCATGGCGAGTGGGTAGCTGGCGGAGTGCACGAGTGATAACAGTTGTTTCATTTGATCACCCAGTACACAACGGAGCCTGGACGTCACAGTAAGTATATTGAAAAGTTTATTGAATTTGTAATTAATGTCAAAATAATCAGAATTTATAAAACTAAAATCATAATTTGAAATGTCATAATAAAATAATCGAAATGATTCTTGGTCAAACAACCGTCGCTCAACCGTACGGTGTTTTTCATTTTTATTGTCACGGCGCATCAGTAGTAGGATATTGGGACTTTTGGGCCATTTTGGAACACGTTCCGCGTCGCTTTGCTCCGCTACACTTCGTTCCGCGTCGCTTCGCTCCGCTACACTCGTTCCAAAAGGCCCAAATCGTCCCAATATCCTAGCTACAACAGTGGGGCATGATCCAATTGCATATTTAGGATGGTTCCTAATACGTATCCATAATCGTCTACAGTTTTTGTGTTGTTGATGATCCGATGTGGCTCTAACCCTATTTAAAATAATGAATATATACTCTAATGCTTATGAAAGTATATTATTTGCATATTGCCTTTCAAGTTTGTTGCACGTGGCTATTGGTAACATGAAGTTTGTAAAACAACCTCAGAGATTGCAGTTGGATATCGTTTGTTCTTCGCCCAATAAACGCTATTTTCGACATGGTTCTCTTTTACCTGATACTATTCGCTGTATAATATGCGGTCCGTCCAACTGTGGAAAAACTAATTTAATTGTTAGTTTGCTGCTACATGAACAAGGTCTCCGCTTTCAAAATGTTTATACTCTAAAACCTTATTCCAGCCCATGTATCAATTCCTAGAGCAAGTTTTAAAGCTGGTTCCAACAGTTTCATTTCAAAAATATAGTGACAATGATGAAGTACTAAGTCCTCACATAGCTAACATTAATTCAATCATGATATTTGATGATGTTGCATGTGAAAATCAAAACAATATACGCGATTACTTTGCAATGGGAAGACATAAAAATATAGATAGCTTCTATCTGAATCAAACGTATAGTAAAATACCTAAACAATTAATAAGAGATAATGCTAACTTAATCATTCTTTTTAAACAAGATGATATTAATTTGAAGCATGTTTATGATGAACATGTAGGAAGTCATATGTCGTGGTCTCAATTTCGCGAAATGTGTGGACAAGTATTGAACATGCCGTTTAATTACTTAGTTACAAATAAAGATTGTAATAAGAATTCTGGATGTTATAGGAAAGGTTTTGATACATTTATCATGCTAGATTAACTGGATACATAAAGCATAGTATTTATATTAAAAACTTATTACTTAAAATGAAGTCGACTAGTTCGGACATGAAACATAAAATTAACGAGGAGAAATTATTTAAACAAAAAGTACTCCAATCTGCTGAAGCAGTAAGAAAAAAAGTTAAGCTCATTCGAGATGTGAAATCACACGATAATATGATGTTGGAAGCAATGTTGAAACCAATCACAGATCCACTTAGTGAAATGGTAAAAAATAAAAATAATAATAATGATAACAATCTAAACATTAGTGACACAGATTTTGATAACGATAGGTTTAAATGGAACAAGTCAGTAAAAACATTGAAATATAGTCCTTCTGAAGATGGAATGAAAGAAAGTTTAGATAATAAAACATTCCTGAGAAAATCACCTGAATCCGAATCAAATTATAGTGATAATGAATTAAATGACAGCGATTCTATATCACATGAAAGTGTCGACCAAAATGATTCTGACACAACGAATAATGCTTCATTTAGAACGTCAGACTCGTATGCTTCTCCTCGCGAAGATCCCGCTTGGCAAAAACAATATTTTAATATAGACATTCCATTCGGTATACGAAATGAGCGTGGTAAGCTAATGCTTGGATCGTATCCAATTTCTGTGAATGATGGCAAACTCACGATAGGAGGAGAAAGTTATTGTTTAACGCAGGGCTTAAATGATTTATTGTTTAAGAAAGTACCTGATTTAAAAGTAGTAACTGAAGATGATAAACGAGCATATAAAACTTTGTTATTGAAAACTAATGCACATAGACGTGACTTCGATCCAAATAAACCAATAAAAAGTAACAAGGGCATGAAATATTTATCCGTTATAAAACCTCTTTTCAAATTGTCCAAACAACGTACAGTAAGTGAAGAATTATATGTATCCGGTAAAGGTTTGCCATCAATGAAAAAATTTAAAAGAGACATCTCATATGTGTATTGGGATGATCCAAACGAATTAGTAGAAAGATTAAAACTACTTATTGCATCGCGTGACGCTGGAAATACAGGGTTAGATAACGAAATAATATCTATCATTGAAGAATTACGTGAAGCACGCTTAGTAAATAATATATAAATGAATACTCTTTTTTTTTTCATCAGTTGTTGTCTGACTATCAAGTATAAAAATGAATATAGACAAATTCGGTCACCATGTTCATAAACGCATGCGTGCTAGTGAAATCTCTGAGCTCAAATACAAGGCTTTGCTTCGAACAGAAGCGGGACATTTTGATTTAAAATCTTTAAGATTAAAAGGAGTTGGTAAACCAATGTCTTCCGATGATGCAGTTAACAAGCAGTACGTTGACGAATACATTCAAAACATGTACGAAAAGAAGTACATAGACTCTTTCTTTAACACAATAAATAATCAAATTCATCAACTTGCATCTCAGTTAAAACTGAACTTTTACACGAAGAAGGAGATAGATGATATCTTTAAAAACTTAAATAATGATAAAACATCAAATAGTGAACGAGATCCATCGATCAGCGCGAAGAAATTTTAAGCGACGATCGGTTGTATTAAAAGGAATTGACGATTTATGGCAAGCTGATTTAATCGATTTACAAAATCTGCATACGGTTAACAGGGGATATAAATATATTTTAACTGTTATTGATACATTTTCAAAGTACGCATGGTGTACACCTATTAAGTCTAAAACTAAAATGGAAGTCAAAAATGCATTCGAACTAATAATAAAAATATCTAATCGAAGACCTAAAAACTTACAAACTGACCTAGGAAAAGAATTCTACAATAATGAATTCGATTGCTATTTAAAATCATTAAAAGTAAATCATTACTCAACGTATTCAATTAAGAAGGCATCTATTGTTGAAAGGCTAATAAAAACACTTAAGTTCAAACTTTATAAATATTTTAGTTTAGTTGGTAACTATAAATGGGTTGGTAAACCGTTAGACGATGTAGTAAAATCTTATAATCAAACTGTACATCGCACAACAAAATTTAAACCTATTGATGTAAATTTTGATAATGAAATTGAAGTATCAAAAAATATTGAAAAATTGCAATCTAATTTACGTCATAAATTGAACAAATTCAATATAGGGGATTGTGTACGCATTAGCAAGTATAAAAGCGTCTTTCAAAAAGGTTATACACCTAATTGGTCAACAGAACTTTTCACTATTAAACATGTGAATCGCACTCAACCTGTGACGTATCACATTCAAGACCAGCATAGAAATACTATACTCGGTACATTTTATGAAGAAGAACTTCAGAAAACCACCTATCCAAATGTTTACCTTGTAGAAAAAGTTATTAAAAAAAAGGGTAGAAAGTTGTATGTTAAATGGTTAGGGCTTAATGATAGTGAAAACAGTTGGATTGATAAAAATGCCATTGTTTAGTTATATTTATATACTTTCTCTTCAATGAAGGTGTTATTATCTTACTGGATATGAAAGGAAGAGGACTCTTAAACAGCGCTAGTAGGTGTATATTGGGCATTCTAGATCATTTAACCCTTTCCTGCCTTAACGAGACAGAAACCAAGCTGTTCATAAGATCACTTTCAACAAAAACTTTCGTGTAACCGCATTTGGCCGCTCACTGCGTTCGCTCTATGCGTTTTACGAAAGTTTTTGTTGTAAGTGACCTTATAAACAGCTTGGTTTCTGTCTCGTTAAGGCAAGAAAGGGTTAAATGATCTAAAATACCCAATATGCACCACGAAAGATTTAGCAGTTTGCGTTTAGACACCTAGTGATCTCGATTCGTGTTTTAAAACACCCAATGCAACGTTATAAACAGTTATAATTGAATATCAGTTTCATTACACGAAAAAACGTTACATAGTGTAGACGTTACTAAATTGACAAGATATGAAGTTTATTAAGCAAGCACAGTCACTTGATTTACACAAAGACTATTTGATTTCTAATAAAACACATTTACGTCATGGTAAACTTTTACCAAGCACCATTCGTTGTCTCATTTGCGGTCCATCTAACTGTGGAAAAACTAATTTAGTTATAGGTCTTCTTATGCACGAAAACGGATTAAGATTTAGAAATGTGTATGTTTATTCCAAAACTTTATTCCAACCTAAATACTTATTTCTAGAAAAAGTACTTCGACAGGTGTCTGGAGTATCATTTTATAAATATAATGAAAACGAACAAGTCTTAAATCCAAATCAAGCAAAACCAGATTCAGTCATGGTATTTGATGATATAGCATGTGAAAAGCAAAACAACGTTAGAGATTACTTTTCTATGGGCCGACATTCCAAAATAGATTGTTTTTATCTTAACCAAACATACACAAAAATTCCCAAGCAATTAATAAGAGATAATGCTAATCTTATTATACTTTTTAAACAAGACGAACATAATTTACGTCATGTATATAACGAACATGTAAATACAGATATGTCTTGGCAGCAATTTAAAGAAATGTGCGCTAAAATTTGGTGTGCACCATATAATTATTTAGTAATAAATAAAGATTGTGAAAGAAATAAAGGATGCTACAGAAAGAACTTTGACACTTTTGTTATTCTTACTGAATAAAGACATATAAGAATAAACACAAAGTGTTGCTCATCATTTCAAATATTATCGTCTACAAAGTAAGGTCTTTATTCGCAGTAACTATGGAAAAAATGACTAAACAAGAAATTGTAAAATCAGCAAAGGCTGTTAAGCGAAAACTAAAATTGATGCGTGATATGACAAGTGAAAACCAAACATTCCTAGAGTCAGTTCTTAAGCCAATCACGCAGCCTCTCAATGAAATCGCAGAACGAAGCGGTATAAACGAAAAAACGAAAAATGAGTATGAAAAGAGTCCTGATTACCACAGTACACCAAAAAAACTGAAGTTGAATTATAGTGATACTAAACCAAGTTCATCTCATGATGAAACGGTTTTCGAACTAAATCGTTCGAGCACAAAATCTAAAGAACATCGTTTAGAAGGAAAAGATGTAAAAAAAAATGAATCAGATTTTGAAGAAGAAAGTGAATTAGAGGAAGATTATTCCAACAGCGACAGTGTTGCAACAGATGAGGAGACTTTCGAGAGTGTTTCCAGTTTAGATAGAAACTTTTCGTCTCCACTATCATTTTCTGCAAAGGCATTTGAAGATGTACCTTATGGAGTCAGACTAGACAGAGGAAAACTTATGATGGGGTTGCAGAGGGTTTACGTGGCAGATAAAACTATTACTATTAATGGACATGCTTTTCAAAAAACTCAAGGGCTTGTTCAATTGTTATTTAAGAAAATTCCGAATTTAAATTTAGTAACCGAAGACGATAAAGAAAACTACAAATTAATGTTACATCAGACTAATGCACACCACCGGGATTTTGACTCCACAAAACCTATCAAAAGTAATAGAGGAAGCAAGTATTTGCAAGTAATCAAGCCGTTATTTAAACATACAAGAGTTAGCAACAGTACAGATAATCTTGCAGTTGGTGACGGCTTAAATTTATTAAAGAAAGTTCAGTCTAATACCGGTTACGTTTACTGGGATGATCCAAACGAGCTAGTTGATAGGCTAAAGTTACTAATCGCTTCTCGCGACGCTGGTAACACTGGTCTTGAAAATGAAATAATATCGATTGTTGAAGAATTACGTGAAGCTGGCATTATTCAATAAAACCATTCATCTCGTTTATAAGCACATCAGTTCACAGTGACAATTGAACAAATGCACACGGACAATGAATATTGACAAATTTGGTCACCACGTACATAAACGTTTACGTATTGATCAAAACTATGATGATGCACTACAAAAAACTGATAACGGTGATTACAATTTGAGGTCATCAAGGCTAAAAGGTTTAAAATCCCCTCTATCAAACGATGAAGCGGTTAATAAGGAGTATGTTGATCATATAAATAAAACAGTTCAGACTAATATGGCTAACATAATAATTCGTCTCCAACACATAAACTCAATCTTAGACGAATTTGACAAAAAGTTTTGCACCAAAGCAGATGTTATTAAAATCGCAAAGGAGAAATAAAAATGAGCAAACAAGAAATTGTAAACGAAATTCATAGGGATGCAAGAAAAAATTTTAAACGTTGCGCGGTTGTACTAAAAGGAATTAATGATTTATGGCAAGCTGATTTAATCGATATGATTAAATTTGGTTCAGTGAATAATGGATATAAATACATATTGGTTGTTATAGATTGTTTTTCAAAATATGCGTGGGCAATACCTTTAAAAACGAAAAATAAAATAGAAACCACCCAAGCATTCCAAAATATCTTGGATTCTAATCACGTACCTAGCAATTTACAAACAGATATGGGCAAAGAGTTTTATAACGATGTATTTCAACAGTTGATAAAACTAAAAAATATAAACCACTACTCTACATACTCTACCAAAAAAGCTTCTATAGTAGAAAGATTAATTAGAACACTTAAAGCAAAATTATATAAACATTTTAGTTTATATGGAAATTACAAATGGATTGGGAATCCTTTAAATAACATAATTAAAACCTATAACGCAACTAAACATAGAACAACTAAATTTAGACCAACTGATGTTAATTCCACAAATGAGCAAATTGTGAGAAAGAATATCTTAAATAGTAAAAAAAAGCAATCTCTAAAGAAACCAAAGTTTAAAATAGGAGACTACGTACGAATTAGTAAGTATAAATCAGCTTTCAAGAAAGGTTTTACTCCGAATTGGTCTACAGAACTATTTTGTATTATCAAAGTGAAGAAAACCAATCCTGTAACGTATAACATTGAAGATTCTCATAAAAATATTATCCTCGGCTCGTTTTACGAACAAGAATTACAAAAAACAGTTTATCCAAATGTGTATCTTGTTGAAAAAGTTATAAAAAAAAGAGGTAACCTACTATTTGTCAAATGGTTAGGTCTGAGCGAAGCAGAAAATAGCTGGATACACAAAAAAGATATAGTTTAAATATAAATAATAGTCATACTATATTTCTTCACATAACATAACAAGTAATGCAAGGAAGAGGACTAGTTAATAGTGTGATAAATAACCTACCTTTTGAGTTACATTTGCCTGGTTATAATTATTGTGGTCCAGGTACAAAACTTAAGGAAAGGTTGTTAAGAGGAGACCGTGGTATTAATCCATTGGACGAAGCCTGCAAGCAACACGATATTGCATACAGCAATTATTCAGACATACCTCACCGTCATAAAGCTGATAGCGAGTTAATAAACATGGCCAAACAAAGAATTAAATCGACAAATGCTAGCAAAGGTGAAAAATTAGCTTCGTGGTTAGTTAAGAAAGTTATGAAAGGTAAATTGCGAGCTGGCGCTGGAATGAAATCTTTTAAAACTGTTATTTCCAAGATTCGAAAACATATTTAAAATGCGAAAACCTAAAGGTCGATCATCAACAATTAAATGTGCATATAAAGCAGCAAAAAAGTTACTTCATAAAAATATACCTATTCGTTTACCACGCATTATTCCAATTCCAAAAACTGGCGGTATTTTGCCCTTGATACCTATTTTTGCTGGTTTGTCAGCATTGGGCTCATTAGCTGGCGGAGCGGCTGGTATTGCAAAAGCTGTAAATGATTATAAATCAGCCCAAAAAAACCTGCAGGAGTCAGAACGTCATAATAAAATGATGGAATCGATTGCGATTGGCAAAGGCTTGTACATAAAACCTTATAAGAAGGGTAATGGTTTGTTTTTAAATGCATCAAAAAACTAAATAGAAGGCTGCCTAGAAGAGCTCTCACAAACTTAGATTTAATAAAATTCGGAGGTGATATACCATATTTCAGAGGTGTATTTATGCGCGACAATTTACCAAAGCGACCTCGACGGATGGAATGTGCAATTGTTAATTTAGATATTTCTAAGAATATGGGGACTCATTGGGTAGCCTATGTGAAATTGAACACGTATTGCGAGTATTTTAATAGTTACGGAGATATAAAACCTCCTGTAGAACTAATATCATATTTAAAGAAATATAACATTTTTTATAACTATTGTACCTATCAAAAAATGAATACTGTAAACTGCGGTCATCTATGTTTAAAATACTTACGAAACTTTTGGCAAAAAAAAAAATATATAAATTAAGACACAGTTCGTGAATATTACCAGTTCCCAAAATGTCGTTTACCATATCTGTTACCGGATTAACTTCTACGCTTACCACTAATTATACCCCTCCTTTGCAACTTGAAGGAAGTTATGAGTGTGGGCTTCTATATTTTTCTACGTTTAATTCAATACCTAATATTGATAGCAAAAATAACCAATTCTGCTATGGTAATAATGAGTGTATTGAAATACCTGAAGGATCCTATGAACTTGAAGATATTGGTGATTATATAAAAGAAAATGTGAAAGATTGTACATTTAAACTAATTTGTAATAACAATACCCTAAAAACTAAAATATACTGTTCAAAAGATATTCACTTTGAAAAGAAAAATTCTATTGCGAAAACTTTAGGCTTTGGAAATGAGATCTTAAAGGCGAATATAAAAAACTGTTCACAATTCCCTGTCAACATTATATCAACGACTGTTATCAGGATAGAATGTGATATTGTGAGCGGATCATTTGTTAACGGAAAACCTAGTCATATAATTCATGAATTTGTTCCTAACGTACCGCCTGGATATCGAATCATAGAAGTTCCAAGAAATCTTATATATTTTCCTGTAAATCAAGATACCATAAGTTCAATTAATGTACGGATACTTGACGCAAAAAATCAACTAATTAATTTAAGAGGAGAAGATATTCAGTTATATTTCCACCTCAGAAAAAAGGTATAATGATAGACTTTAATAAAAAGTCTATGCAACTTCCTAAAAAAATCAGTTTAGATACTACTGTGAAAAGGAAAACACCTATCAAATTAACAAAGGAAAACGTAAAGTTTTTAAAACTTGTAGGATTATTAAAATGAGTGAAATACTCAGTGTGACAGAGTCTTTTGCTGAAGACAATGCAATTGAAAGCTTTGAAGTTCATTCTTATAGACCATATGTAACAACGTTTAATAAAAACGATGAAATTCGAATACCCATTAATCAACAAGACCTATATATTTTACCGTCCGCTAGTACTTTATACTTAGAAGGCACCGTCAAGGTTATTAACAGGGAATCAAATTCAGAAGTGCAAAGCATTGAATTTACAAACAATTCATTTCTATTCCTGTTTCAAGATATTCGTTACGAATTGAATGGAGTTGAGATTGACAAAGTTAAAAATGTAGGTATCACTACCACTATTAAATCTTTGTTATCTATGAATAGTAATGAATCATCGATGTCAAAAGCATGGGGATGGGATTTGAACGGTACAAAAAATACTCAAGGTGGACGTTTTGCTGTATCTTTACCTTTAAACAAAATTTTAGGATTTGCTGAAGATTTCAACAAAATAATAATAAATTGTAAACATGAATTGATTTTATTGCGAAGCAATACTAATTTAAATGCAGTAAAACTGAATACAAACGAAGTGTTGGAAGATATTGTTATTGACAAAATCGTATGGAGAGTGCCACATATCAAGGTATCTGACCGTCAACGAATACAAATGTTAAAGTTGTTAGAAAAAGACCGTCCTCTGAACTTGGCTTTTAGAAATTGGGATTTATACGAGTATCCACTTCTACCTAAAACAACTAAACATACATGGGCAATCAAAACATCATCTCAGTTAGAAAAACCTCGGTTTGTAGTGTTAGCTTTGTCTACCGAAAGAAAAAATAAATCCGAAACCGATTTTTCTTGTTTTGATCATTGCAACTTGCGTGAAGTGCGTGTTTTTTTAAACTCCACTTATTTTCCATATGAAAGTTTAAACGTTAAATTCGATCACGACAATTATGCAATATTATATGAACAATATACAAGATTTCAACAGTCATATCATGGACGTCGTGCTGAACCAATGTTAAATATACACGACTTTAAAAAATGTACTTTATATGTCTTGGACACTTCTAGACAAAACGATCGTTTGAAGTCAGGACCTATAGACGTAAGAATAGAAATTGAGAGTGATAAAGAAATTCCTGACAATACATCTGCATTTTGTTTAATATTTAACGATTGTATTGTGGAATATAAACCTTTAAGTAGTATTGTAAAAAAAATATCATGAACTTAGATTATTATATTGAATGAATGAATGAAATGAATGAAAACATTTATTTTCAGGCAACTATTGGCCCATAGATAAATACCTTAAAACTAGCATACATATTATTACAAAATATATCTTAAAACTAAAAACACAATTATGGCTGCGATGCAGTTCGCAACCCCGCAGTGTCAGGGAGCCGGCCGCGGAACCGCCGGAACTTGACACCCTTCGGCCAAAACTCCTCCTTGGTGAAGGTCGCTAGATGTTCAGTCGGAACGCTCAGCACAAAAGAATTAAAATTCACACTGTGTCGAGATTCCAACTTCACGACCCTCAGGATGAATCCGGACTTGGCTCGTACATACTTCACGATCTCTTCGACCTTCGTAAGGTAGTGTAATCGGGACACATACAGCAGCGTCGTCGGTGTTGCAGGACGCAGCAAATGGTTAGGTCCAGTCGGTGCGGTACCGCACTGATTCGGACGAGCTGACTTCTTTCTCCTCTCCACCTTTTTGAAGCCATCTCTGTCGCATCCCGACTCTTTTAGAGTCAGCTGTGACCGATCCTTGTGAACAGGTTCACGAAGGCTCTGCACCCCTTTCTTCGGCCGCTGCTTAGACTTGGACACAGCAGGCGGCTTAGCGGCAGTGGCAGCGTAGGAACGTTGTGGGGTCAACGTACTCTCGCGTGACGTGCGCGTCTCCGGTGACGTAGACGGGCGGGCGGCGGGGCGCGGGTCGGCGGTCGCCTGCTCAGCAATCGCCGACGCATCCAAATTCGCGGACTCGAAACCGCCGATGGACGCATTCCGCGCAACGTGACACACGGCTATGCTAGAGTTATCTGACCTACATTCCGAACTAGCACTTCGTATTAACGCTAATTCAGAACGTAGTTCACTGATGGTATTATTCGATACCTCCAACTTAGCCTGCATTTCAGCCAGACTGTCCTTCAGGAAAATGATATCCTTTAGCAGCCTGGAAACGTCAACATGGTCCAACGAGTATATTGCGGACATACAAGGCTTTAAAGATGCTCAGAATACATTCATTATTAAAGAGTTAGCTTTGGCTGCTGATGACTTTACTCTGGTATTTTCAATAAAGCCGCCATTTCCTTATTCACGATTATCGCATGAAGAACGTAAACATGTGCGCTGGATTGAAAATAACTTCGGTTTTCGTTGGAGTGATGGACATATAAGTTATAGTCATTTCCAAAATATTATAATTCCCTATCTCGAAAATAAAAAAATATATGTGAAAGGTCTAGAAAAAACGAAATGGGTGCAAAATTTATGTGAAAACTGTTACGTTACTGATATTACAGAAAATGGCTGTCCGAATTTTGTAATACTTTATAATAAGTTTCTTAAGGAAAAAAGTAAAAGTACTTTATATCATGTTATCAATAAACACTACTCATTAAGAAATGTCATTTGTATCAAGAAATGGTATGATAATAATTGTACAATTAACATGAACTAATTATATTGTTTTATGATTGTTGATATATTTATATATTTCTTAGTTTAAGGATTTAGTTATAATAAAACATTTTTTTCATAACATGCTTTTATTTATAAAATTGTTATTTGCGATTACAATCCCCGTTTATTAATTTCCTTAGATATCTTATTGATAATATTTTCCGTGGAGTCTAAAATTTCATCGACAGGGTTTTTAACAACATATTGTGCACTCATACTTAAAAACTCACTATCACTATCGTCCGATGAAAAATCAACTTGTTCTGTCATGCTCTCCATGAAGTCATAAATCTTGATTTTTATTAAACGCTGACCCCTTTGAAACTCTTTGCAAATTACGTACGATGTTCGAGCCTGGTCTTTAAGTTTTTTTTTAGATAATGATTCTCGTTTTTTGTTTTTGGGTTTAGTTTTTTTTGAATCTGCATTTTTTAAATCTTCATTTTTCCAATCTTCCATTCGTTGTGTAAACCCTTCCAAAGGGTCTTGCGCGTACACATTCGTATCGATGTCCTAAAGAATAAGACGAAATATATTAATTTATTAGTTGCCTACTTGTTTTATACTATGTAAGAAAAGATAAATAATAAATGGTCATCATAATACATAAGTACAATATAAATAGTACAAAGATAAAGATTAAGAAAATAAATAAAAACAGGAAAGGCCTACCAGTACACGATAACTGTTACTATCAGTTACACAAAAAAAAAAAGTCAGATATAATTAAAACTTACATGATATAAAGGAAAACTATCCATTGCAACGACCAGCAGATTGAAGAATGTGGCTTCAAATGAAACTTCTAAACGGTAGTAGGAAATAGCACACCCATCATTTTTTGCGCTATGATGTTAATGATTTATTTAGGTAGTATTAATATATTATATACCTATGCGGTAACAAAAGTCGAGGTCAACGAAATAATGTACCTACTACTCATCTTTCAAAGAAATAAAAATAATAATGGTTCCGTCTGACATCTCCATTGTAAGCTGTTCAATATTATATCAAACTGAATTATTTAACAATTTGACATGATTTGATTTGCAAGGAAAAAATTGGTAAAAAAAAACATGTTTATCGTTTATTTTACCCTTTATTAAACCCTTTTATATTAATTACATACATACGGTAAACATAAAAACCTCACATACATTATTGTTTTACATATACACTTAAAAAAAAAAATTACAAATATTGATACATGTTATAAAATATATGTTGAAAGTTATTTACTTGCACAGTGCTGTATTATTACATTTGAAGCATCTTATGCCCCCATGATAAAGTAGACATTTTGTCTGTATTAATGAACCTTTTATCATCCTTGTTACATAATGCCACTTTATTTACAAACTGCGTAAATATTTCATGTTTAATTGACTTAAACAGCGCTTGTTTTTTGCGTATTATTTGATCTGAAAATAGTGCATCCGTATACTCAGAAATTTTAAGATCACGTACAACAGATTTTTTAACGCCTTTTGCCTTTTTCACCGTATAGGGTTTTTTGGTACAGTCGGTACCCTGGGGTGTTGTCGTGATACAATATAATTTTGATCGCAACCCAACAAAACTCGTTATAACTTTACCCTTGAGCTCGTCTTTAAATAACCCTGGAATCTTTTTATTAATTAATGGAATATTAAACTGGTTTTTTGGTTCCAAATTGCTGGTGTCAAAGTGGTCTAAAAAGCACAACCGCAAGTCTTTGTAAAAATCTTGCGTTTTGATGGAATAAACGAATGAATCGGTATCTGTATATAAAAGACTTACACGATCAGAATAATGTGGTTTAATAACCGAGTAGTGAAAGTCGTACATGTGGCTTTTCGATAGTTCTAGTACTGTGAAACCAATATAAATTGGTTTGTTAAGTTCTACACATTCTGGTTTCATCTGAATTGTAACTAAATTATCTGATAAAATTGAAATACGATGAAAATTAGGTTTGTTTATTAAATCACACGCTCCGGTTTTCTTTTTAGAAATATTATTACGATCAATCCAAGTATTGATAAATTTTACATTTACTCTATTTTCAGTATTTTCCAACGTTTTACCGAAAACACTATTATTTAGTAATTTAAAGAAGTCTTGTTCGAATTCGGACTCTGCTTTTTTTCTTAATTCTGTGTTTAAATCGATATATTCTTTAAGAAATTTGCTTTGCCGGAATTTGATAATACGATGGATTTTTTTTAATTTAAGACCATGACTAAGACAAGTTTTAAGGTGAACGTAATGTATGACATAATTGTATTTGTCATATAAGTTTGGTATCAATTTCTCCATCATTCCACCAGGAGGAATCATTTTCTCTGCACAAAACGGCAAGTCGTTGTGTGTGTCATGAAGATAATTAGGATACTGGATATCTACTTCTAAAATATAACCGAAAGTCCCTTCATCAGATAATTTCATAACTTCAAATGTCTCAATTTCATTTTTGTTCAACCACTGAAACTCAGCATAAGGCATGTACTGACACATACTATAACCATACAGGTTATTACAATCTATATACACAATATATGAGTCTTATTTATTTTTGTCATAATTTTCAATATAAATATTATTAGCTTCAGCATATCTATTCGAACACAAACATATGCCTCCTCGAATACCGCTTTGAATCATTCGAATCATTTCAAAATCGTGTATAAGCTCTAGAGTGACTCCGGTTTTAAGCAACATTGCATCATATGATAGACTAGGCGCTGAGAAATAAAATGCTGGATCTAATCGATAATGTGTGTTGCTCGTTTTTCGGAAATGCTCAAATATGTCAGTAAGAAGCAGTACATCAGTTTTTAAATAAAGATCGGTATATTGGCCCATATCCTTGATTTTAAACATCTCCCACACCAACTTAGCATGATTATATTGTTCATCTGTTACCGTTTGGTTAGTTAGTGAACTAAAAAACTTATTCTGTTGGGGTAACTCTTTTTCTTCATACGATTGCCATGTTTTCATATGTTCATAAGGATAAATTCCTTTTGTTAATAATAACTCAAATTTATTCATATCCGGAAAACTTTTTTGTAAATGATAAAAACAGGATCTATCCATGCTTTTTGCGAGGTCGTCCAAACTAGAGCTTAAAAATTTAAAAGAATCAACAAAGCGGAGCGGAAAACATTGTTCTTCATCTTTCAAGACGACATATTTTGTAAACGAAATGTATTTTTCCATAGACTTTGGAATCAATTTAACTTCACCAGGAGATTTACACAATTCTTTGATAAATAAGTGACAATCGTAACCTGACAGATTATGAAAGAAAACTGGTAGAAATCGAGGCACCTGAAGTTTCAAGTTACATTGCGAATGAGCTGCGCCGCGGTATTGACCGGATAAATGGCAATGATCACGAACTTTATTTTCGTCCCATAAGAGACCTTGACAAATATAGCAAACTATAGCGTTAGAAAATGCTTCGCGATCTGAATCTGTAAATACTATAGGCCTAGTTTTTCCTAGAATATTCGATATATCTTTAACTTTTTTGTAGAGTGACTCAACAAAAACTTGTACACAGTCGGGACCCCTATATGAAACATAATCATTTAAACTTTCATCATACGAGCACACAAGTTTAAAAGCAAATGCTACTGGTATGTGTTTTTGAAATACAAATGTATCTGATACTGTAGGATCATTGTCACACCCTTGATAAGTTTCTAATAATGTTTCGGCATCAGCGTAAACAACGAAAGGAACTGATTGTGTTCGTTCATAGAGATTAAACTTGATAGTACTACCTGATTTTGGTAACACTGTAGCTACACCTGCACAATTATGTTTACTTAACTGAGCATTACTATTGAAAAACAATAGGCAATCATCGCAAAAATGCAGTGCACTATGATGTTTCGTTATTTTATTCCTAACAAGTCGAGACAAGTTACTTATTAAGCAATAGTGTGTCTGGTCGTTTTTTTCTAGTAAGAGTAAGTTTATTTTATTTTCTCTTTTAAATGATGATTTGTAAAGAGGTCCAACCACATTTGTGCCTTTTAATCCGTAAACATTTATACTAATGTTATTATTGTTGCGTTCAAACACTGAAATGTCCTGAAAAGTTACCGGAGATGATAAATCTTCTACATTTAAAACATTTTTGAAATGTGGGTAAGAGGTAGTACGATTTACGTTTCGTTTAGCAGGATATAAACCTGCAACGACACTCCAAAGAAAACAAAAATCATCCTTATTTTTTATATTTATACAAGCTTTTTTGTTTTTAATAAATGCAGGTAACTCTATATAACAAGAACCTCGCATCGGTTCGTATTTATTTATGTTTACTTCGACATGAGAATTACTTAAAAACGACCAACCACTGTCTCTATGCTGGAAACTCTCTATTTTGCGCAACAAATTTGCGATGACTGTAGCATATATTGTTTCGAAATCAAAATGTGTATGTATTATTATATTTTTAGTACCAAATGATTTAATTTCTTGTGTGTCATTTTTGCATAAGTAAAATAAACTATAGAGTTCAAAATTGACTTTAACCGAAGTATGTGTTTGAATTGCTTCATTTATCAGGTGTCGCACTTTATTAGAAACTGATTTTAAAAAGTCTGCAGGTAACAAATTTATTTTATGATCATTTGCTATAATTTTATATGTAGCAATTCTAGATCGAAACGCAGACGATATTCTAAAAACATCTTTTATATGTTCTTCGGAAGAATTTTTTTTATGAAGATTGCTGCGCAGATGGCCAACCCATTTACGATTTTCAATAGTAATCGAGCAACTTGAACAAAATGGCATTTTGATGTATTTTATTTGAATTTATTAGACCTTGATGTGTCTATAACATATACGACTCAAAAAAAAAATAAGGGTCACTGATATTTGTATCGTCACTAAAAAATATATATATATATATATATATATATATATATATATATATATATATATATATATATATATATAAAATATTAAATTATGATGTGTATTTTGTTAAAAAATCGCAAAACATAACTTTCGTTATAATTTAGGTAAATATTCTAAAATAAAACTTGTTCCAAATGAAGTTATTAATTTTGTGCCCCTATTTTCATTTGATTTGTATAAAATTAGCCTTTCCACTGTGCAAATAAATTAACCTTATATTACATTATAAAAATTAACTAATTAAAATTAATTATTTTTATGTGCGTAAAACACTGATTCCGTATCATTAAACAGTTTACGAGCACTTTTGAAAAAACCTTGAAGCTTTTTCCACTCGTCTCCGTTGGCATTAATTTGGATTTTTAATGAATTTAGAGCTTTTTGCCAACGATCTTCGCGACCAACGGAAATCGCATCTGCCGTCTTATATACCTTTATTTCAACGTAAAAATCGCCGTCAAGGTGTTTCCGACGAATCACTGACCCATTGGCCACACGCGAAGTCAGTACCGACGGCAGAACAACTGAAGCCTCCTTCTGTCCCGCTGTAGTTGCCTCCTCTTTTGTCAGCAGCCCGAACAAGTCGAAAGATTCATTCCACGGTGATGGCTCCTCATTTCGTTTCACAGATCTATGTAAGAAATAGTATAAAATAAATAAATTGTCCCAAAATAAAATAATGGGTTCTTGAATTGTAGTCCCAAACGACCTTCATAGCTCCATCATTTTTTTTTAATAAAAAAGTGACTAGATAAAAACTAGGTACTTAACGCCAACCAATTTTTTGAGCAACAAAATTTCTCAAGAATCGAATGAAAAATGCTGAATTTTATACTAAATATTTCAAACAATGCTTACGTTTTAGAAGTAGACGCCTTCTGCTTTTTATTGTTAGAAGCTTTCGTGTCCCCCTCCGCAGATCTGAAAAATATAAATATTAGTTAATAATAGTTCGTGATAATTTAACTACCTTTGTATATCGAAATCAGATATATTATTTTTTCATTTACATGAAACACAAAGTTTAAATCACCTTTTCTGTGCAGGAGTCTTCTGTTTCTTTCCAGTCTGCTCGTTAAAAACCTCCTTTTCCTCTGAGTCCGATCTAAAGAATAAATAATATAAGAATTAATTATCACTCATAGAAAGAATATTTTTAATAGGAAACAAATGAAATTGTAACAATAATCATAATTACCTCTGTGCAAGGTCCTTAGTCTTGGAATTCTTCTTGCTTGTCATACAGGACATGTATTCGCAGGTTGAGTCATATTCTGAGTCCGACCTGATAAAAAAACAAAATTGTTATTTAAACTACCTATATTTGCATATACTTTGCAAAAATACAGTATTCAATAATTTAAAAAGAAGTTATGTAAAACTAAATGGTTAACTTACTTACATGGTTATTAAATTATTTGCACTGGAATAGTCTTCAAATTTAATCTTGATAGTTCTTCACCTCAGGATTGTCACAACAATAATGAATTATTAAAATTAAATTATAAAAAAATTAACCTTGCCGTCAAACGCTAGGGTTGTCACAGTTATTTTAAGCCTTAACTTTACTGCATTTAGTTTTCTTATTTCATACTTCTTTTAAAGTATTTTTAATTTATAAAGACTTGTTTGAAATTTTATGCAATGGTTTAATAGCCTTTGGAAGAAAAAAAAAATCATTTTTAAAATTAAAAAAAATCGGGCTTATTGCTAGATCGCCTGTTGTTTACCTCTAAGTTAATCAATTTTATTCTCTGTACTAGTTTATATAGAGTGTTCCGTAAAAAGTATTTGTATTGTATTGTATTGTATTGTAATAATAGGTGCTAATACTTTTGGACAAGGCTGTATAATTTACCTGTTGGTCCACTTCCCTGCTTGACCAAAATCTAGGTATAGCACGTAGATAATAACATCTCTGTAAGATCAAAATTGATGAAATATTGTGTTTAGTTTATAGTTCTAGTATTATTACGAGTTCAGTTTAACGATACAAAACCTTTTTTTTTTAATAGAAAAACATTATGGGTTTCAAATTTATAATTATAGACACTTTTTTTTTAAATTTATTATATAGACTTCCAGTTTGCATTCACAAAGGAAAGATAGACAAACATACATTCGTAATAAATGCTTCATGTACAACCCTATTCCCACATTGCATCACACTAAAGTTTCATGTTAACAACTCGTGTAAGTAATAAGAGTCTCAATCGCGGACCGACTCAAATGCATGCTCAGCGGTATGCAGGTTAAAGGTTCGAAATGTAATAGAGTAGAATTCCGCTCACATATAATAATATAACTTTTTTTTTTACCTTTTACATTGAAATTAAATAGTATTCGATTTTCTTATTGTAATTTAATTAAATTAATATTATATTATAATAATATAACTTTTTTTTTATTACTATTGTAATAAATTTTACTGTATAAATTCATATTAATATGTAATAATCTGTATCACTTAAAATGCAATAATCTAACTTTTTAATTCGAAAATCATCATCATCAGCAGTAGCATTATATTATCCTAAATGTCTTTATTATCAAAATAGAATAAAAATTATAAAAATATTGTTCAATTATTCTTTATATAATGTAATTTAGTTTTATACTTAATTACATAAAATATTATTTTATAGGGTAAGGTAAGCTCTACAAATTATAGAGAAATCGATGATGAAATTTTAAATAATGTTTTAAAATAAGTCTCTATTTGTTTTGTCAATTTGATTATTATTTATTTATAAAGGCTTCTAATAGTTTTTCATAAAATAATAGAGAAATGTAAGACCGTAAAGTAAATATTATATAGTTGTAATATCGACTCCATGGATCTAAACAACAATCTTTTACCGAGTAACTCAAATGCGTGCTCAGCAGACCTACAGGTTCGAAATGTAGAAGAGTAGACATTCCTCTCTCATAAATTTATTTTTACTCTTTGTATCTAAATAGAAAATAATATGGTATTCGATTTTCTTTATTTTTTAATAAATATGTTTTATTGCTAAAATAATCTGATTTAATTTTTTTAAATTCGAAAATGATAATTATCGTCTTATCATTTATATAATATGTTTATATTTATAATATAATAAAATCAAATTATAATGAGTGTAATCTACCATTGTAATTTGATTTTGTTTTATATTTCATTACATAAAAAAATATCTTCAAATCACAGAGAAATTAATTTTATAATTTGATATAGTGTTTATTTTAAGTTTGTCTTTTCCCTATTTATAATATTCCATGTTGTCTTCACTTTGCTGCAGGGACCGTTACCGGTATTCTGACTACAGGTTATTATTGAGGTATAACCGGTGTAATTTGAATTTGGGTATTTATATCACTTAAGCTCCGAATAGAGGTATTCGAATACCGGTATTCAATAGTGTTATCGGTTTAGCCAATTGACAACAAATACCACTATTTGATAGTTTACTCCTAAAGCTATTACCGGTAATAAGTAAGTGCCAATACCGGTTGTAGTAGTACCACGATTCGTTCCTTCGCTACTCGTCAAGGACGTTGCCCGGCCCGCTTGTAAAGTTGTAAATACTTAAGATCCGGATCTTAGAATGCCCGTTTTCATGTTGGCTGGTAAAATTAGCTGTTAGGTGATGATTTTGAATGATAAATATTTAATAGCGTTCATTTGATTCATTTAATTGTTTTTTTTTTTGTTGATTTAATTGTATTTTATTACGTATGTAGTTTATAATCTCAAATATATGAGCGCCGATTAGACGTGCGCGCCGCCGCCATAAGGAGTCCGCGCGCCGCCGCCGCCGCCGGTAGATTAAAATGCGCGCCGAATATTTTTTATAAGACAGTATTGCAGTATGCAGCGTTAAAATATATAATAGGTTATAGTCCGATAAGAAATAGTTGAAATAGGCGCCACTTCCTACGTAACTCTCACATTTTTGACGTAAAATACTTACTTAAACATGGCAATAATTACGTACTTACGGAAATTTTTTGGTCATATAATTTAATTTCTACTATTTTATGTCGCACCAACACCATACTAACTATTTATTATGTGGCAGTACGATTTACATAAAAATGTGTTGTATGTACCATGTACCTATGGGTAAAACACATTTACAAAGTATAATGTCCAGTGTTTTAACCGTTGTCGATTACAGGGCACTAGTGCCAAGTATGCGAAGAGTAAAATTATCACGTTTTCTGGTAGTTTTCTGGTGGTTATGAATATGAATTAAACAGAGGGATTTTAGGTGTTTCAAAACCTTTTAAAAAGTCATTACTTGTCGTATTGCAACGTAATGAACCAAATAGATAAAAAATAGTACATTTCGATGCTAGTGCGGAAGGTATGTCATTACTTCACGAGTACCGAGATATCTTGCCACGAGCCGCAGGCGAGTGGCAAGACTCGGGACGAGTGAAGAATGACATATCCGCACGTGTATCGAACGACGTTTTTTAATACAATTGCGAAAAAATAAGTAAAACATTGTTAATCGTACACTAAACAAAAGTGGTAACAGTGACAGCTCGCTTAGACGTCGTCTTTAAGTATATTATATCTATGGCCGTTTGGCAGCTATTCCGTTCCATTCAGACAATATTAAAAATAAACGTGTTATAATGATGAAGAGGTAAGTATTAAAATATGAAATATGTATATTTTTCACATTCTTACATTAACAGTAGGTTTTTATGCTGATTACGACGTTTAAAGGAAACTAATATTAACACTCATCATTCTCATCAATGAGTAGTCGTGAATTGGAACAAGAATAAATTTAAAAAAATTGGAAAAGTAAAAAGCACTAGTTCGAGATAACCAACTTTCCGCACGCTAAACAGCTACGTAAAGTAGCACTTTTTGAGCAACTGTATTAAAAATATTATTACGGTTTTTTTTTCCTGTGCGTTCATCAAGACATCAAGAGACAGACCTGATTTCATTTGAGAAATTTCTTACGAAAATATTGATAAAATTGCATGCATTGTTGTATACCATTGCTCAGATGTTGCTGCATCCTACGATACCCCGCTAAGTTTGATTTAATGTTAATAAAATGACGCCAATGACTGGTAAAATTTTACCACCTACGAGCTATAAAGCTTTTGGAAAAATATAAAAATAATAGGTTTTACTTTAGTTCATAACATAAGTTGACATTATCAGTAAGTGTATTTGTAATTAAAAATGCAATTATTCTATATTTATTAAAAAAAAAACATGAATTTGACAAAAAAAACCTTATGCATATAAAGTACTGTATACTAACTAGGCAACGTCCAAAATACTAGACGTCTTTTCATTATGCGGCGTATCTTTTTATTTACACCGACTGGCAACATCCAACATATTTGACATACCTATGTTTTTTTCGAAACTATTATAAATAGATTTTTTCATGATTTTTCTACAATAAACAACCACATAATAAGATAATAACACCAAAAAAATGATACTAACACAGTTTTTTGAGATTTTTTTCCCTTGTCGATTTAAGGGTTAAGCATGGCTTTTCATTATACGTCTTAATATTGAAAAGTTGAAAAATTCCACGCCGCCGCCGTGTATTTTTTTCTGGCGCGCCGCCACCCAATTTTTTTCGTCCGGCTCGCACGTCTAGCGCCGCCCAATAGGCATTTAGCCGGCGGCGGTTCGCCGGTCAAAATTGGTTGGCGGTGGCGGCGAATCGGCGGCGTAGCCTTGAAAACTTGGTTTATGCGAAGAGAATTCAAACCTTAATTCATTTAATTTAATTTCATTTAATTTATTGAATTATGGTAGGAAAAAAGTTTTTCATGGCATTAACTGTAGATAAGCAGCATAATGAACATCTCTTTATATTGTGAGGTTACTGTTAATTGAATCTATCACTAATTCACTACACTTTATAAAATAAAGTCCCCCGCCGCGTCTGTCTATAACTATATGAATGTATGTTCACGATGAACTCAAATCAAAACCTACTCAACTGATTTTCATGCAGATTTCAGCTATCAATAGAAAGATTTTTGAGGAAGCTTTAGTTTAGGTGTACAATTTGTTAAGGTTTTGTGTAATCCGTGCGAAGTCAGTGCGGGTAGCTATAGTCAAATATAATAGTTATTATATGTACGTAGCGCCAGGAGAGGTGAATGATTACACACACTGCTCGCACAGACCACCTACTAATCGCAAAAATAGTATGAATGAATCAATGAGTGAATGTGACTTAAATGTACGATATTAAAAGCCTATAAAAACCCCTTCAAGAAACTTTTTTGCAGTTGATATCAACTTGATATTGGTACGAAATACGGACCCTAAAAAGAATATTAATTTCAAAAATGTCTCAAAAATTGTATTGAACAACTATTTACAACTAATATTGCTCAAAGGTTAACTGGAAGAGATCCCTTAAAGGCATAAGTTCGCCTTTGTACTAATGACGAATGTTATTTTTCCTGTTTTGTTTTCATTTTTGTACAATAAAGTGTTTTACTACTACTACTACTATATTAAAGCAGAAGGAGTTGAAAATAAAGTTCCAGTTAATCCTTGTTTAATATTCGCTGAAAGTTGTTGAGCATTAGACTTTTCTGAGTGAGCACTCTATGTATTTTTTTCTTTATGTGGTTAAATGCACGTAATGATTATTTTTAGATATAATTTTAATTTATATTTTTGTTCGGTAAATAAAACAAAAATATGATATGAAAAGTTTTCTTGATTTCTATTTAAAGTTAATTGTTTTTATATGTATAAAGTACCATCTCTTAAAATATCGGTACCTAATTTGTTAGCACGTTATATAAAAGCAATAAATTCCCGATCAAACTAATCTGCATAGCATTTGCAACGACAACGTGTGTAAATATCATCGTTAATGTCAAAGTTCTATGAAAATATGACTTTATATTATAATAACACTCCCTCACTTTGTTCTGTTCAAATCGGTGCAAAGTTATCTTAGACAGACTCTAGTATCTAACAAGGTCACGCCGATGCCACACCGATAGCGCAGAATTTTGGCGGCGGCGGCGGCGCGAAAATTTTGGCGGCGCGGCGCTCATATTTTATATGGAAATGTTTTCTGGGATTAATTATTTTTATTAATTCATTCATTAACCTCGTGCCTTGAAACGGTCGCAACGCTCAGTTTTACAGATTTCGAACCACTTGCTACGCTCGTGGTTAAATCATGAAATCTTTCGCTTGTACAGCGATCAATATAAGCATGAGCAAAAAGAATAGATAGTAAGTTACATATGTCTTTGGCATGAGGACTTAACAACAACTTTAACCTCTTGTCGCAAAGTTTTTGGTTACTCTTTGATCAAGTGCAATGAATACCGGTATTAAATACGAAAACCATTACCGGTATACTGAATACCTGTTATTATTGAGGTATTAATGAATACCGGTATTTCATTATGTCAATTAGTGTACAAATAGCGATAAAGACAAAAACGGAATGACAGCAATACCTCTAATGCGAATATAGGTATAACATTTCAACCGGTATTCGTTTGACAGTTTTTATACAGGTATTTAATAAAACCGGTTATACGGTCCCTGCTTTTAAATAGTGTTTTGTAGTAAATTCTTATCTATTTGTTGAAAACCTCTCTTTTTTCAAAAATTAAAGAAATATAAGTCTGTAAAAATATATACATATAATTGTAACGTCGACTCCATGGATCTAAACAACAATCCTTTATTGACGTCATACATAAATTAATTGAGTTTACCAATCAGAAGCTCTGTCCTACATCGCGCTTTTAAAGTTTTTGCAACTAACTGCATATATACATTTTTCAATTATGATTTGTCGGAGATCCCGCTGCTGTCAACCGGAGCTAGCTGGGTGATCCTAGCACACAAGTTTCTGCCGGGGACTACCTCCCTGGGACTTGCGTCTTGACATGAAGGCTGGCCACCTTTGTGTTGAGCTGTGCTATTAACCAAACATGCAATCGAACGAACAGGAGAATCCATCACTATGCCGGTTGATAGTGTAAGGAGGACCCTAAGCAAAGTACGTCAAACGCGGCTTTCTGCCGGGGACCGCCTCCCTGGGAGCTGCATCATGTCATGAGATTGGCCAACTCTATGATGTGTTGTACTTTATCACACACGGCAATCTAAAGTCTAATTTGTACTATAGACTGAAGAATGCTGTCAGATCCTCTGCCAGGGCTCATACGCCTTGGGGGTCTACGTGTTCACAGAGACTGATCAGCTCTGTGACATGGTGTGTTTTGTTGCTTTTAACAATTGGTAAGTCTTATTTAGAAATTAAGTTCAGTAAAAAAAAAAAAATATCAATATCAAGATTTGTAATAATCACGTTTTATGATCATAGATTATTCTGATTCGGCTGTAATGCGTATTATCTAAGCATGTGACGTTTGTTTTCGTCAAAGTAAAGAGTGTTTTTGTTAAGTAACGTTAAAAATTGATAAGTGTAATTGAGAAATTAATTTCAGTAAGTAATAAATACATCAATTGAGATTTTATAAATAAAAAATATTTACACAGATCATACTGATTCGATTGTAAAGCGTATTCTGATTTAGTATCTAAGCGTTTGACGTTTGGTTTAGACCAACCATGTTAAGGCATTACAATTATAAAATATTTAATGTCAACGTTTAGGTTTTAAGCCTTCAGTACAACCTGTGTCCTTAAGGCTCATACCCTAGTCCAACAGAGGACTGATGTACCTTACATCCTGTACTTCGATTAAATATTTAAGTTTAAATGCTTTGACATTTTGTGTCTGTAAACTGCTACTTGACTTAAACATTCCTTATTTAAAACAATTTAAACGCGAATCGAGATCTCTAGGTGTCTAAGGGCAAACTGTTAAATCTTTCGTGGTGTATATTGGATATTTTAGATCATTTAACCCTTTCTTGCCTTAACGAGTCAGAAACCAAGCTGTTTATAAGACCACTTTCAACAAAAACTTTCGTAAAACGCATAGAGAGAACGCAGTGAGCGGCCAAATGCGGTTACACGAAAGTTTTTGTTGAAAGTGATCTTATGAACAGCTTGGTTTCTGTCTCGTTAAGGCAGGAAAGGGTTAAATGATCTAGAATGCCCAATATACACCTACTAGCGCTATTAATAATTTACCATTTGAATTACACTTACCTGGTTATAACTATTGCGGACCGGGAACAAAATTGCGCAAAAGGTTACAAAGAGGTGATAAAGGAATCAATGCGCTAGATAATGCGTGTATGAAACACGACATAGCATATGATAGATATTCTGATTTAGCTGATAGACATCGGGCTGATTTAGAACTATACGAAATGGCGAAACAAAGAAGAAAGTCGAAAGATGCAGGAAGAGGAGAAAAAATTGCTTCATGGTTAGTTAGTAAAGTGATGAAATCTAAAATAAAGGCCGGTGCGGGTATAAAACCCTTTAAACGATTTGTGTCTAAGATACGCACTGAATTAAAAAGGAAACCAAAAACAAAAGGTTGTAATATAATTGATCGGGCACTTATTGCTGCAAAAAAAGTTTTTAATAGCAATGATAAGGTACGGATACCTCGTTTAATACCAATTCCCAAAACTGGAGGTTTCTTACCGCTAATACCTATTTTTGCGGGGCTTTCTGCGTTAGGATCTTTAGCAGGAGGAGCTGCTGGAATTGCCAAAGCTGTAGGTGATTACAAAGCTGCAAGAAAAAATTTAGCTGAATCAGAACGGCATAACAAGATGATGGAATCGATTGCATTAGGGAAAGGGTTACATATTAAACCATATAAAAATGGTAAAGGATTATGTTTAAAAATTTCAAAAAACTAAATGACAGGTTACCCAGGCGCGCTCTTTCAAATATTGACATTTTAAAACACTCATCTGATATTCCACATTTCCGGGGAGTTTATATGAGAGATAGTTTACCAAAGAGTCCTAAAAAAGTAGAATGTGGAATTGTTAATTTGGATAGTTCTAAAAACAATGGTACACACTGGGTAGCCTACGTTAAAGATAACAATTATTGTGAATATTTTAATAGTTATGGTGACCTTCCACCTCCGCTAGAATTAAAGAATTATTTTAAAAAATTCGATATTTACTATAATTATGACACGTACCAAAAGTTTAATACTGTCAATTGCGGTCATTTATGTCTAAAATACTTAAAACAATATTGGTATAACCGTTTAAATACCCTCACACAATAAACAGTTTATCATTCTCACGATGTCTTTCACTTTGTCTATAACTGGAACATCTTCTACTCTGATAACAAACCATTCACCAGCTCTTCAACTGGATGGTGAATATGAGTGCGGCCTGTTGTATATATCAACATTTAATTCTATTCCCAACATAGACAACAGAAATAATAAGTTTTATTATGGTAAAAACAAAGTAATTAAAATTCCGGAAGGATCATATGAACTTCAAGATATTGATGATTACCTCAAAGAACATCTTCAAGGATGCTCGTTTACATTAACATGCAATAATAATACATTAAAAACATCTATTTTATGCTCTGAAAATATTTATTTTGATAAAGAAAGTTCTATCGGTAGTTTACTTGGTTTCGGAGCAGAATCCATTAAAGCAAATATATTAACAGAATCTCCTTATCCTGTCTCCATTCTGTCAACAACTATAGTCCGCATTGAATGTGACATAGTGAGCGGATCATTTGTTAACGGAAAACCTAGTCATATTATTCACGAGTTTGTACCAAATGTGCCACCTGGTTATAGGATTATAGAAACTCCAAAAAACGTTATTTATTTTCCTGTAACCCAAAACAGCTTAAATTCAATCACGATAAGAATTTTAGACGGTAAAAATAATCTAGTTAATTTACGGGGTGAAGAGATTCAGATATATTTACATCTAAGAAAAAAATGATAGACTTTAATAAAACTTCAGTCTCCCTTAAAAACGTTACCAGTACTCATCAGGCAATCACGAAAAGAAGACCTAAAGTGAAACTTACAAAACAAAATAAGCAATTCCTTCAAAGCCTAGGTCTATTAAAATGAGTATATTAAATTTAACAGAACCTTTTGCCGTTGACAACTCTATCGAGAGCTTTGAATATCATTCTTATAAGCCGTACGTAACAAGTTTTAATTTTAACGATGAAATACGTATACCTATTAACCAGCAAGATCTTTACGTACTACCATCAGCAAGTTCTTTATACATAGAAGGTACTATAACCGCATTCAACAGAGAAACAAAAGCAGAGGTAAAAAGTATTCTTTTTACGAATAACCCCATACTTCATCTATTTCAAGATATTCGATATGAACTAAATGGAATTGAAATTGATAAAATAAAAAACGCAGGAGTTACCACGACTATGAAATCTCTTGTATCTATGAATGAACTGGAAGCATCCATGTCTAAGTTATGGGGATTTAATGTCAACGGAACAAAAAACACGCATGGTACATTTTCTGTGTCTATACCTTTAAACAAAATTCTAGGGTTTGCTGAGGATTATAACAAAATCATTATTAATTGTAAGCATGAACTTATTCTCTTAAGATCCAACACTAATTTGAATAGCGTTAAACTAAATGCGAATGAATACATAGACAATATTACTATATCTAAAATAGTATGGCGCATGCCTCATGTTAAAGTGTCTGATCGGGAAAGATTAAACTTACTCAAATGTTTGGAAAGAGATCGTGCCATTCAGGTAGCATTTAGGACTTGGGATTTGTATGAATATCCGCTCTTGCCAGAAACGTCAAAACATTCTTGGTCTATCAAAACGTCATCTCAAATTGAAAAGCCCCGTTACGTTATAATCGGATTGAAAACAGACCGAAAAAATCATGCTGATAAAGACATAACACAATTTGATCACTGTAATTTGAGAGATGTTAAGGTTTTCTTGAATTCAATCTACTTTCCGTACGAAAGTTTTGATGTTAGTTTCTCGGCTGAAAAGTTTGCTATATTATACGAACAGTATGCGAAATTTCAGCAGTCTTATTATAACCGTCTACAAGCGCCGTTGCTAAGCCCTCAAGATTTTAAAGATATAGCTCCTTTATTTGTTATCAACTGTTCTCGTCAAAACGAAACCTTGAAAACCGGTTCGGTAGATGTAAGAGTTGAATTGGAGTGTGAATCAGATATACCAAAGAACACCGCAGCTTATTGCCTTATTTTAAATGACAGTATATTTGAATATAAGCCTTTAAGTAATATTACGAAAAAAGTATCATAAATATCATAATGCAACATATATTTGTAGACCTTCAAGGGTTTAAAACAAAAGAAAACGAATTTATTGTCAAAGAATTTTCATACAGCACGTTGGAATACACACAAGTTTTTTTAATAAAACCCCCCTTTCCATTTTCTAAATTAACGGAAAGTGAAAAAAGGCAGATAAGATGGGTAGAAAAACATTTAGGTATTTTGTGGCACGAGGGTTATATTGACTATAAAGAATTTAAAAGACTAATTGGTACCCATATAAAAGATAAAACGATCTATGTGAAAGGTATGGAAAAAGTTCAATGGGTTAAAAATTTATATCCAAATTGTACCGTTTTAGAGTTAGGTGAAAAAAATGTACCTAATTTACAAGAGCTGTATAAAAAATATTGTTTGCCTGAGTGTATTTATAATTGTGTATATCATAAGAAAAGTTGTGCGGTTAGAAATGTTATATGTATCAAAAAATGGTATTTAGACAATTTACGAATCTAATCTTAATTTGTATCAAAAATGTATTTCTTAAAATAAATGTTGGTTATTACTTTTATTAGAATTTTCTTTTTATCCCATTCTATATAAATATTACTTATTACCAACTAACAAGTTTTTCATAGTGGTTGATTGTTATTTTTTAAAATGTTTAACTTTGAAGTGACTGAATAAGAAAAACTTATTAGTTAGTATGAATATGATATATAAATAAAACGCCAAAGTACTCACATAATATTTATTAATAATTTAATATTAAAATACAACTTTAATAACTAGTACTGTAACCGCAAATTTTTTTTGAAATTTTATTTATTAATGCCTCTGTGCCATCAATAATTTCATCATAACTATCACTCGCAACATACTGCGCGCTTAGTAATACATTTTCGCTTTGCTCGTCGTTTTGATCCGTTATGCCTTCTTTGATGTCGATTATTTGAATTTTCACCAGTTTATTGCCTTTGCTGGCCTCATTATTTATCACGAAAGATGGTGGATGTCCTAGACTCCTTTTCACTATTTTATTATTAACGCTGACTTTATTACGTTTCTTGGCTTTAGGGTTTTCAATGGTTTTCTTAATTTTTTTATATAAATCACTATCATCAAATTCCTGGGGTAGCTCAAACTCTTGTGCGTATTGTGAAAATGCAATTTGAGTGTCTTCGTTGTCTGCCATTTTTGAAAAATCTAAAATAGAAACCGTAAAAATTAGTAACATATAATAATTGAATGTGTTACGATTCTAGACAAACTACGATGCACAAATGTAAATTTTGATGTTTGTCTTATTTATGTTTGATCTTTTTATGACCATGTCTTGCAAGTGAAATTAAAAACAATTTCATAAAATCTTAATTAAAATGGCTTAAGTTTGTAAATAATATAACAAGATAAGTAAGAAAAAGTAACTTACAAGGTTGATGTTCAGGATTGTCAGGAGTAATATTTGTCGGCGTTTGATGCTATCCAAGTGTTAGAAGAATTTAATTTAACGCGCTTATAAAGGTTTACAAATCATAACTCAGCGAAATTCGAATGCGCAATAATGCTATATGATAACTTCACACGTGCATACCTCAAACAACATATTTTGATTCAGGTTCGAACCTGTCGTACTTTTATTAATTGTATCATGTAGGTATCTATGACATAAGTAGATTGAAGCTTAGGTGTGCGGGAAAATTACTGTCTCATCATGCATAACAGTCGTAACAGCCATAGGAAATACAAATCGAATTTATAGGATGGTAATAGAGGTGTGGTAAACAATTGTAGTAAGTATTAATGTTTGTTTAGCTCTTATGCATGCTGGATCAGAAAATGGTAATAAAAATGAAAACAACAACATGATAAGACAAAACATTTATTTATATAAAATCATATTTAAAAAAAATATATACAAAATTATTCATACACAATTGACAATTCGTAGGATTTCTCTAACGTAGAGTAGTAACTAATACAAAACTTAAAGATAGATTTAAACTAAGTTACATTTGTAGTTTCTAGAACTTATCTATTAAACAATATTGAGTTATGCCCCCAAGCTTTTGTTGATATTTGGTTGTCACAAATCAGACGTTTATCATCTTTAGCTGAAAGTGCAATTTTATTCACACTTTGTGTAAATATCTCATGCTTAATTGACTTGAATAATACATTTCTTCTTTTAGTTACATTTCTTACAAATAGTGTTATTTCGTAATCGGAAATCCCAAAATCGCGTACAACGGACTTTTTCACTCCTTTAGCTTTTTTAATAACATCATCGGTGGTTTTAATAGAATATACCTTTGATCGCAGCCCTACGAATTGTATAACCATTTCTCCTTTCATTTCATCCTTAAAAAGTCCTGGTACTTTTTTATTTTGAACCGGTAACGAAAATTTATTATCAACATCGTAACAACTAGTATCGAAATAAGACAAAAAATGCGTTTTTAAATCTTTAAAATAGTCTTTGGTCTGTATATAATACACAAAACTATCTGTATCCGTGTAGCACATTTGCACACGATCTTCATAAAAACGTTTAAATACTGAGTAATGAAAATCATACATATGACTTTTAGATAACTCTAAAACCGTGAAACCGATGTAAATGGGTTTATTCAAAATTATGAGATCTGGTTTCAATTGCACTGCAACTAAATTTTCATTAAAAACAGATACACTGTGAAAATTAGGCCTTGCAATCAACTTATCGGCTGTAATTTTCTTTTTTGTTTTGTTATTATTGTCGGCCCACTGATTAACTAAACGCACATTTACCCTTTTCTCGTTATTTTCTAAAGTCTTACCAAATATACTATTATTCATCAATTTACAAAAGTCCTGTTCAAAAACAGACGATGTCATTTGACGTAACTTTGTATTCATATCAATATATTGTTTTAAATAAGGGGCCTGTTTGAATGTTATTACTCTGTGTATCTTTTTTAATTTTAAACCATGTTTAAGACAAGTTTTCAAATGTGTATAATGAATCACATACGAGTATTTGTCATATAAATTAGGTACAAGTTTGGATTGCGTTCCACCTGGCGGAATACATTTTTCGGGACAAAATGGCAAATCGTTATGTTTATCATGTAAATCTTTAGGGTAAATAATATCCACCTCAAGAATATAACCATAATCCGAATCATCAGGGATTTGTGAGATATTTAAAGCACTTATTTCATGGTTTTCTAGAAATCTAAAGTGTGATAAAGGCAAGTACTGGCACATACTGTAACCATATAAATTATTACAGTCGATATAAATAAGGTATGAGTCCATCTGGGTTGGATCATAGTGAGGTAAGTATATATTATTAGCTTTAGCATATCGTCGAGAGACCATACAGACTCCACCTCTTATTCCAGATTGGATCATTCTCAGCATATTAAAGTCATCTATAAGCTCTAATTCTATTCCAGTTTTCAGAAGCATGGCATCAAATGATAAACTAGGTGTAGTTAAATAAAAAGCGGGGTCCAAGTCATAGTGCCGCTTGCATGTAGCGCGAAACTTTTCAAATATATCGGTCAATAGAAGAACATCTGTTTGCAAATAAAGGTCTGTGTACTCGCCTAAATTACGAATTTTAAACTGGTTCCACACTAATTGCGCATGGTCATAATCTTTTTCAGAAATTGTTTCATTAGTAAGCGAATTGGAAAAGGAATCAATACATGGAAGATATTGTTCTTCAAATTTTTGCCATTTATTCATATACTCATAGGGAAACACGCCTTTTCGTGTAAGTAATTGAAATTCATCATCATTACAAAAATACTTACGCAAATGAACAAAGTCAGTTTTTTGCATAGTTTTAGTTAGTTTGTCTAAACTTGTATTTAAAAATTTGAAAGAATCTACGAAACGAAGCTGAAAATATTCGTTCTCGATGGGAATAAATTTAGTAAAAGAAATATAGTTTTCCTTGGTTTTAGGCACAACTTTTACGTCTCCGGGTGCCTCACCCAATTTTTTAATAAATAAATGACAGTCATAACCAGATAGATTATGGAAAAATATGGGTACAAAACATGGACGCTTATATTGCAAGTTGCATAGGCTATGTGCTGCTCCGCGATATCTTCCTGTAATATGACAGTGATCTCGAACCCGATTAGAAAATAGAAAATGGTTACAAATATGACATTGTTTGGCGTTCAAAAAGTTTAACTCGTCATTCTCGTTGAATATTATTTGATTATTTTTGGTCATAACTCTATAAATTTTACTAACATCTTCATAGATTGCACCAATAAATCTGTCGACACAATCAGTACCGCGATAAGAGACATAGCGATTCTGACTTGGATCTGCATTACAAACAATATAATATCCAAATGCAGCCGGTATATGATGATGCAAAGTAAACGTGTTAGACATATTGGTAGTATCGGTTGAATCAGTATCATAATTACTACTACTACTTTCAGGTATCTCGGTTGGTTGTAGCAATGATTCGAAATCTGCATATATCACGAATGGAACATTCTGTCTACGATCAAAATTTTTGAATTTAATTACTGTTCCCTTCTCTGGTAAAACGGTAACTATCCCTGTACACAAGTGGTTTACTAGTTCTTCCTGTTTTATAAAAAATAACAGACAGGTTTCACAAAAGTATATCTTACTATTATGTTTCGTTATTTGTTTACGCACAAGACGACTCAAGTCTTTGATCAGAACATAATGCGGTGGGTGACTACCATCATCCAATAAAAGCAAATTTATATGTTTTCTTTTTTTCTGACAACTGGATATATCAGACTTGTAAAGGGGGCCAATAACAGTTTTATTATTTTTTAAACCAAAAATCGTCAATGAAATCGTTGGGTTATGCTTTTCAAATATTCTAATGTCATTAAATGTGATCGGAAAAGTAATCTGAGAAATATTCAAAACGTCACGAAAATTAGGATAAGATGATACTCTTTCAGGGTGTTTGATAGAGGGATACAAAGCGGCTGTTACACACCATAAAAAACAACATTGATCGTCGTTTTGTATATTTATACAAGCTTTTTTGTTTTTAATGAATTTTGGCAGGTCAACATAGCTTGAACCCTGTAATGGTTGATATTTGTTTATGTTAATTTCTAAATGTGAGCTACTAACAAAAGCCCACCCACTATCACGATCCTGAAATTCCTCAATTTTTTTCTTTAAACAGTTCACAAGCTCGTAAAACAGTGCTTCAAAATCATAACTTAGATATAAAATTTTATTTTTAGTTCCAAACGACTTGATCGATTGACTATTATCTTTAAACATTAAAAACGTTCCAAAAAGCTCAAAATTAACTTTTACGCACGTATGTTTCATAAGTGAATAATCTAAAAGCTGCTTTATTTTGTTTCGACTAGAGTTCATAAATGCATCGATAGATCCGAGACTTGACTCGTTTTTTGCTGATATGCGATAAGTTACAATACGCCTCCGGAATGCTGACTTTACGACTTCAACGCCATCGTTAAGTACTTTAACAGAACCAGCAATTGTTTTGTGCTTATTGCTTCGAAGATGACCTACCCAATTCTTTTTTTCTACAGACGTACTACACGGTACACAAAAAGGCATAATGAAATGATAATAATAACACGAAATATGTAACTAAACGTACGTCCTAACTAAACTAGAGTACTTCTAAATAGTTAATTGTTTAGTGAATAGAATCAGGCGTTACTTTGCGGAAATCCATACTAATTAAAACCAAAATATTACTTTGCTAATCCGCGAAAAGATAACGTGCTAGTCAATCAGTGCTAACCCGTTATACTTACTTGCGTATTTTTACATGCAATTAATATTCCCACCCTCCCACCGCAAAAATAAATACGCAAATAAATATAACAAACCACCACCAAAAGAATAAACCTCGACACGTGTTTCGCCTCTCTACGAGGCATCCTCAGGAGTTGTTGACGGTCTGACGTCCGGCAACGGAATGACCTGTCTAGAATGGTCGGCCATATTTATACCTTGACCACTCCCCCTACCGTGCAAGTGTGAGTGAGATGGAAAAATTCGTAATAACGGCGATGACGCAACATTCAATTGTTCGTTAAGAATCATGCCCCTATTGTTGTACCTAATTATTTCCAGTTGTTCCAGAACACCCAAACGCAATCCCTTTTCGCAAACATGTAAAATATCAAAAGAATGATTCTCAGATAAAGTGTGACCTGTATCTAATAAGTGCTTTGCAAAATTGGACTTCTCTGGATGGTTATGTCTATATGACGCAACATGCTCTTTATACCTAGTAGTGAAACTACGGCCCGTTTGCCCCACATACACTTTATTGCAATCGTCACAGGTAAGCTTATAAACTCCAGACTTTTTCCCATTCTCGATCTTATCTTTGCCATTGCAAAGCTTCGAGTGCAAAGTATTATTTGTCTTAAAGGCCACAGGAATGTCGTTAGACTTAAAAATTTTGTAAATTGCATCAGACAACTTGCCAACATAAGTTATGCTCGCTTTATATTTCTTAATCGGTTCAGAGGATCGTGCCGCATACAACATAGTGTTGACCATACTATTCCGCTTTTTCCTGATGATACCATCCACAACAGACTTATCGTAACCATTCGAAACTGCTAAGTGATAAATATTATTTAATTCAATCTGATAGTGTTCATCAGAAAGAGGCACAGTCAACATTCTATGCACATAACAATGAAAAGCAGCCAACTTATGCTGCCACGGATGCGTGGAAGAAGCCGGGATAACTGTATCGGTATGTGTAGGCTTACGGTAAATTTTGAACTGATGCCTGTTGTTTACTTTAGTGATTGTTAAATCTAGAAAATTCAATGAGTTGTCTTGCTCTAGTTCCTTTTTAAACTTAATTTTTGGATGCTTACCATTAATTTCAGCAATAAATGCATCCATCAGGCCCATACTACCCGTCCAACAAATAATCAAATCATCCACGTATCTAAAATAGTATAATATATTATTGTTGCCCACAATATGCTGGTTCTCAAAATGGTCCATAAAAATATCAGCCATTAAAGGACTTAGTGGTGAACCCATAGCCAAACCATCACTTTGCAAATAATACTGTCCCCCAAATCTGAAATAATTTTGTTTCATACAAATCGCTGTTAGATCAAAGGCAACGTTTACATCCAGGGGAAGTAGATGAATTGATAGATCTAACAGCGATTTGTATGAAACAAAATTATTTCAGATTTGGGGGACAGTATTATTTGCAAAGTGATGGTTTGGCTATGGGTTCACCACTAAGTCCTTTAATGGCTGATATTTTTATGGACCATTTTGAGAACCAGCATATTGTGGGCAACAATAATATATTATACTATTTTAGATACGTGGATGATTTGATTATTTGTTGGACGGGTAGTATGGGCCTGATGGATGCATTTATTGCTGAAATTAATGGTAAGCATCCAAAAATTAAGTTTAAAAAGGAACTAGAGCAAGACAACTCATTGAATTTTCTAGATTTAACAATCACTAAAGTAAACAACAGGCATCAGTTCAAAATTTACCGTAAGCCTACACATACCGATACAGTTATCCCGGCTTCTTCCACGCATCCGTGGCAGCATAAGTTGGCTGCTTTTCATTGTTATGTGCATAGAATGTTGACTGTGCCTCTTTCTGATGAACACTATCAGATTGAATTAAATAATATTTATCACTTAGCAGTTTCGAATGGTTACGATAAGTCTGTTGTGGATGGTATCATCAGGAAAAAGCGGAATAGTATGGTCAACACTATGTTGTATGCGGCACGATCCTCTGAACCGATTAAGAAATATAAAGCGAGCATAACTTATGTTGGCAAGTTGTCTGATGCAATTTACAAAATTTTTAAGTCTAACGACATTCCTGTGGCCTTTAAGACAAATAATACTTTGCACTCGAAGCTTTGCAATGGCAAAGATAAGATCGAGAATGGGAAAAAGTCTGGAGTTTATAAGCTTACCTGTGACGATTGCAATAAAGTGTATGTGGGGCAAACGGGCCGTAGTTTCACTACTAGGTATAAAGAGCATGTTGCGTCATATAGACATAACCATCCAGAGAAGTCCAATTTTGCAAAGCACTTATTAGATACAGGTCACACTTTATCTGAGAATCATTCTTTTGATATTTTACATGTTTGCGAAAAGGGATTGCGTTTGGGTGTTCTGGAACAACTGGAAATAATTAGGTACAACAATAGGGGCATGATTCTTAACGAACAATTGAATGTTGCGTCATCGCCGTTATTACGAATTTTTCCATCTCACTCACACTTGCACGGTAGGGGGAGTGGTCAAGGTATAAATATGGCCGACCATTCTAGACAGGTCATTCCGTTGCCGGACGTCAGACCGTCAACAACTCCTGAGGATGCCTCGTAGAGAGGCGAAACACGTGTCGAGGTTTATTCTTTTGGTGGTGGCTTGTTATATTTATTTGCGTATTTATTTTTGCGGTGGGAGGGTGGGAATATTAATTGCATGTAAAAATACGCAAGTAAGTATAACGGGTTAGCACTGATTGACTAGCACGTTATCTTTTCGCGGATTAGCAAAGTAATATTTTGGTTTTAATTAGTTAATTGTTTAACACGATCTAATGTCCTTATTTTAAACCACCGATGATGTTATTAATAGCATATTTATTTATTTATTTATTTGGAAAGCAAACAGAAATAAGTGAGCAGGAGATAAGTTTACAGAGACACACTAAGGACATTCACTTATTTCCTTAACAGCTCTCACTAAAACATATATAACAGGAATATACTACACTTAACTACTCTTAAGGTACTAAATACAATTGTTAATTTACTAACACTACATAGACGCTAAGCTTATCAAACAGAATGATGGTTACTAAGAGAGGAAGAGACACAGTAAAAAATAAAAATAAAACAGTAACGACTAACACGACTATTGTACAATAACTAGGTACTATAAGTATGTAGTATGCGTATGTTCACTCATGCATTAAAGTAAGAAGGTAGATCTCTTATTAACTATCCATTGCCAATTTCAGTATTTTTTTCTTAAATTGCAGTTTACTATTATTAAAGATGTCGACTGAAACCCACAATTTATTGTACTCATCACAAATACGGTGCAAAGGTGCGCGAGCGCCAGCGTGGCTCGAGGACAACGGGACGGCAAAAGAGGCGAGGGATCGCAATGAGCGCGCGCTACGTGTAGGGACTCTAAAGTGAAGTTCCTCAAGAAGTTCAGAACTTTTATAACAGCCCGAGCAAATATTAAATAGCGTTGTCGCGTCAGCCATTTTACGCCGAGCTTCAAGAGTTGGAAGTTGGAAGGTTATATTTTTCAAGAAGAGCAATGTAGGACATTTTTTTACCTGTTAGTCTACGGTGCATTGACCTCAGGAACCGCTTTTGCACCATTTCAATAGCATTGGAATATTTGTTATATTTGGGGTTCCATATTACGGAGGCGTACTCGAGATATGGCCTTACAAGTGCCTTAAAGAGCTTTAGGTAGGACGAGGCAGTCTTAAAAGGTTTTGTTGAACGTAATACAAATCCTAACATACGCATAGCTTTGGAGACAATATTATCAACATGAACATTAAAATGCAGTTTATCGTCATATAATACGCCCAGGTCACGACATTGATTTACCTTCTTTATTTTGGTATTTCCAATACTATACTCGGACTTGACAATGTTTTTGTGGTTCTTAGTAAAGGTTATTTGCATACATTTGTCTACAGCAAGTTGCAGTTTGTTACGCTGACAATAGTTGAGAAATGAATTTAAATCACTTTGGAGCATGGTGGAATCATTTTCATTTTTGATGGCTTTGTAAATTTTGAGGTCATCAGCAAACAAAACAAAGCTACTATTCTGAAAGCAATGCAAGATGTCATTAATAAAAATAACATACAACAGTGGTCCTAATATTGATCCCTGTATTACACCGGATGTGACGTCAGTTTCCCTCGACTTAAAGCCATTAACAACAATGATTTGAGTTCTATTGGATAGGTAGGATATAAACCAACGAAGGAGGTTACCACGAATACCATTGAAGGCTAGCTTTTTCAGTAAGAGCAGATGGTCAACTTTGTCAAAAGCTTTGCGAAAATCAGTATATATGACATCCACTTGCTGCCTCGCATCCATAGACTTGAACAAGTAATTACTGTAAAGCAGCAAGTTTGTGACAGTGGACTTATTTTTCATGAATCCATGTTGCTCAGGTAGAAGAGTACTTTCAACGGAAGGGTAGACAATGTCATGTACGAGACCCTCGAAGAGTTTAGGGATACAAGATTGAACCGAGATGGGTCTATAATTTGAAACCTGTGTTTTAGAGCCCGATTTATGTATGGGAGTTACATAAGAAACTTTCCAACGCTGTGGAAACGTGCCCGCCAAAAGACATTTGTTAAAAATTATGTGTAACGGGCTAAGTAAGGAATGAGCCGTATTTTTTATAAAATAGGGATGGATTCTGTCTGGCCCAGCGCCCTTATTGGCGTCAATAGTTTTGATCTTTTTAAGGATATTAGATTTAGTTAATATTACGTCGGCTACTTGTACGGCCGATTCAGAAAAGGGTATTTTTTCAAGGTCATCGTAATCAATTGAGAGACATGGTTCGAACACCGATTTAAAGAAGTCCGAGAACATTTCCACCATTTCTTCCGGAGAATCCGATATCTTGTCATTATGGAGCATCTGGGGTGGGTACTCAGATGACTGACTTTTTAATGATTTTATGTATGACCAGAACGGTTTTATGTTATTACGTAAAGACTTCTCGGTATTAGAAATATAAACATTAAAACAGTGCGATAACAATTTTTTACAACGAGCTCTGAGAAGGCAGTACTCAGAATAATCAGCTAAGGAGCCATAAACTTTCCAACGGTGCCATATTTTTCGTTTTCTTTTAAGGGTGTTTTTTAATGCCGGAGAAAACCATGTAGGGTATTTAGATGACTTATTATTTACTAACGGTACGTTGTTATCAATTATGTCGAATAGGAGAATGTAAAAACGGTCAACAGCGTCATCCGGGCTTAGATGAGAAAGTTCAGATTCCCAATCGATTTTATTAAGTTCATCGGATATGTTTGTATAATTAGCCCTATGGTAATTAAATTTTGGTACTTGCACCTTTGGGAATGCGTTTGATGTCGAAAAGTCTAACGAAAATTGAATAGGAGGGTGGTGCCTGTCTACATTAGAAAGCTCGATCTCAGGTTGAGTAATCTTGCAATGAGTATTACAGAATAACAGATCCAGTATTTTATTATTCGCGTTTCTGAGCATGTTGTATTGACTTAATCCTAGAAATTTAGTGGTATCTAATAACGTTTTCTCGCTTTGGCCCAAGTTGTCGCTGGCTACCAAAAATTCAGACCCACCCGTAGAATGAGTCCAACAAATGTCTGGCAGATTAAAGTCACCTACTATGCAAATATCACAATCATAGTTCATAAAATTAGACTCCTCTATTTTACTAACATACGGATTATATATAGAGTTATTAGATTTAGGAGGAATGTAAACTCCATTTACTACAAGTTTTCGTCTAGGTGTCAAAATTTCTATAAAAATACCTTCCACATACACTGATTCCCAATCTAGTCTACGGTTTACTTTTAGATATTTCTTGGTAGCTATGAGCACCCCTCCCCCGTCCTTTTTTGGCGTACCCGCCAAATCTCTATCGCGCCGAAAAACATTGTATGAATTATCAAACAATTCAGAGTCATTGATTCCGGGCCTCAGCCATGTTTCAGTCAACACAATTATATCATAGTTACACTGTAGTATGTTTAAGCGCACTTCTATAAGTTTCGATCTAAGTCCGCCGCAATTTTGATAATAGAACGTTATTTTATTTCTCGTAATTTTTAATTAATATGAAGTAACAATAACTCAGATATACAACTATAATGGACGGTACATATATGCGGCCGAGGACTTGTTTAGCTAGTCTTAGTAAAATACAGGTATGTGCGCTTGTTACATAAGGTATTATTTGTAATATTATAGAAGTTAACACAGGAAGTCGAAACAACATTAGTGAGATAATAAGTGGTGTGTAGATAATAGGACATTGGCTTCGATTTAAACAACAGACAATATAAATAAAATAAGCATTATGTGTTACTATTGTAGTATTTGGCAAAGTATAGGCAGTTAAAAATTCAAATGGTACTAGAGAACTTTGACCGAACCGTCATAGCTTTGATAAGTCGGTCTCACTACGAATAACGAGCACCCGTGAATTATCATCTTTACGGACGAGAATCGTAGCATTCTTAATCCAAACATATTTATAGTTTTTATTCTTTGCTTCCAGTCTAGTCCGAGCATATAAAATCTTATTTTTTAAGGTGAGATGTTCATTTATATAAATACGTCTACTGGCAATAGCGTCGTCAAGGCCCGCGCCGCCCGCGCCTGCCGCCGCGTCCATCAGCTGGCCCGCGGTGAGGCTGCGGCGCGCACGCATCGCCGCTATCACGTCGTCTCTCAAGCGGCGAGAGCACAGTTCCACTACAATGTTCTTGGGACGTTCGCTCGAGGCGTTGTGGGCCACTCTATGTACCGTCCTTATGGTCTCGCTTGGTATGGGCACAGCGAGTACTTGTCCAATTGCAGTAACAATGTGTAGCAGGTTTTCCGATTTTCGTTCCGGCAAATTTTGAATTTCCAAGTTTCACTGGCGCGATTTCTGGTCAAGGTCATTCTGCACGTCACGTAATGCACTTAGTTCAGTACGAAGAGCAGCATTCTCCTCTTTCACTGCTTCAAGGTCCGATGGAGTTGTTATTACCTACTCAGAACGGTTGACGAATGCAAATTATATCTCATGAATGTAGAACGCTATTCAAAACATGGATAAGCCCACATGGTTAACAAAAATGCTCCATAAAACTAAGAAAATACCACTTAAAAAAATACAAAAAAATTGCATGACATGTATGTAGTTAATTTTTAAGTCCAATTAAAGAAAATGCAAATTTCACTTTAGAATAATATATCTTTTGTCTGATTTAAGTGATCTGTATCTTGTTAAATATTAAATGAGAATATATAGAAAATCTATAATGTTTAAAATTACTATAAACATATAATTGTGTGTCTAGATAACAAACACGATCTATTTTTTAGTGCATTAATCAAAGTCGTATCCATATTATACTGTCACTAACTTGCATTGGCCATCTATCCTCTTATAAGTACCTAACGTAAAACATGCCATTGTATTACAATAATAAAACAGTTTTTTTGTAATCAACAGTTAATTACATTTGTTAAGTTGTTTAATTAAAAAGAAATGTCTGTGTAATATCGGTTTCTGTGTACTGACTAATAGTTTTTGTAATTAGTAAAATAAACAGGCTCACAATCTTCAAAAATATTGAATGCTTGACCCAAGAACTTTTGCATTTGATCCCACTCTGGAGAATTCAAATCACATTGCAATTTGACAGATGCCAATGCCTTTTTATAGCGTTCTTCAGGGTTAGTCTTTTGATAATCATCGATAGTATACACTTTAAGATCAATAAAATAATTACCGGCTGTTATTGTAGTACGTCGAGAGGAGCCCGTAGAAACGCGACTTGTAAATGTTGATGTCGTCTTGATGGCTTTCAAATTAGGGTCACCGCTGATTTTCTCCTCTTCTCGTATGATTTTAAATATGTCCGTTTCAGCTGGATTCTTCGAAGAACTGAAATAAAGATATATTATTTAAATAATATTTCTAGCAAACTCATTAAAATATTACAAGAAAGTCACATTCAATCTCTTTTAAATAGTATCATTTAAGTGAATACATACCTAGAATCAGATTTCTTGCTTTTACTGCTCGATGCTTGAACTTTGCTCGAAGTGCTTCTCTTGGGTAAGTAATATAAGACATAAAAACTTATACTATAATATTCATATTATATACGCTCATATTGTATAAGTTTGTTTTGTATACCGTGCAAGGTGTATAACGAACGTGAGATATAACATCAAAATATCTATTTTTGTTAAGTATAACGTTATTTAAGTATAATATCATTGTCTATAACGATCATTATACTTCCTATCCAAATCCAAGACAACAATATAATTTACTGAGCAGCAGTACATGGAATCATGCCGTCCTTGTCACACATTTTAGAGATATAATATTTAAAAAACAAGTTCGCACTGTCCCTCTCACTCGCTACGCTATCATCCCCCGCCATCCCACTCCGACACCTCTCCTCAGATACCCGTCATTACATGTTTTTGTGTTAGTCCGAGTCACACGTATTTTCGCCAAAATAGTGTTCCTCTAAATATCTGTGTGTGTGTTTCGATTGATGAAGTTAGTGTGAGTAATTTTAATATGTCTATTGAGCGCTGAATGATAATAATTATAGAATTAAAACATTATTTGTACTGCCGGCCGCCGCCGTACCCCCGTGCGAAAAATGAATGTTTTTTCGCCACGGCAAGTCTAGTCTCGTTTACAATTCTTGACATGGCTGGTATACTTTAATTTGTAATCGTATTTTCATTTAGCGTGATAAACTCATTACCTAAGAAATCAACTAAGTACGTAATCTTTGCGTTCGTACGAAATCACTTGTTACAACTACCTTATTTTTAGAATAAAATAAGTACGGAGCTATAAATAAATCACAAAATGAACTTTAACCCAGTTATATGACTAATCCAAAATCTAAAGGTTATAGTAATATGTAGATATTACTTACATTTCATGTTTTGAATAAAAAATGGTACATTCATACTATGTAATGTTCGCTCAGTAAATTGTTTACGAATGCGAACACTATATTATTATATTATAATATAGGTATTTATACGTACTACGTAAACGTTTCAAGAAAACGGCCATGTCCGATCTACCCTACCGTGTAATAAAAAAGATAGGTAACAATATTTAATCCTTGCCGATTGGTAATAAGTCCTTATGAACGGTAGCAAATGTGTCTTTGTGCAAATATACATATTCTGTAACCAACAAGTTTAATTACCATCTTATGAAGATACCTACAGGTACCTACATTTATATGTAAAATGAAAAATTTCATTAAATACACAATCTACAAGATACTTGAAGAATAGTTTGACCGACTGTTTAAAGTGTTTAATGCCAGTAACCGATGTATACAACCAGCACGCGCTATGCGTGCTCCGATACCGACATAGTGAATGGATCGTAAGGATTAAAACGGATTAGGTACTTCCTTTAATCGCACATCGCGGTATCGTCGAGTCTTGGGTCCAGTCGGTGTGGTCGCCTCCCTTTGCTCATCAGTTAATCTCCTGCTTTGTGATAACTAGACATTCTTGATTGACAGTATTAAGTACCAATGCTATAATATGCTAAACATCACATAGCCAGTTATTAGTTACTTTCTACAATAGTACCTACTCTATAACGGAGGCGTACCAAGTGTGAAAAAGTTTATCTTTGTACGTGTAAACCTCATGAATGTGCTTACATATTTTTTTTTATACACTTGCACATTATCAACTCAATGTAATTTTAGAATGAAATAAATCATGAACAGAATATAGGTACTTGATTAGTGTAATATTATGGACTACGTCCAATAATAATACTGCTACACGCTAGTACGATAGCGTCGAGGTTCGTTAACCCATGCGTAAATCGTATCGGAAATATAAGTAAAACCTTTTAATGCCAACTGGGATTCAGAATTTGGTAGTTTAAGTAGAGTGAGTACTTTACAAGCCTAGGCATACTATGCAACAAGATGATCATTAGGGTGTTTCATTTTTCCGAATTTTCGATTTTCGTCTGACTTTGCTCGAATTCTTGTTCTAACTGATAAAACAATATTATACGTTAAAAAAAATTAAAATTGGTCAACATTTAGAGGTTGCACATCATCAACAAAGATTTTTCAAATAACCAACGACTGTACATCGGAGGGTAGAAAATGGTTTAAGCGGCTATCATCAAAGCGGAGAGTAGTGTGATACTGAACCTTCTACATATAAATAAATTTTAAAATTAGTAGTAAACTTGGATTTTTATTACTCGATAAATGTTCCAATTAAGATTTTTCAGTTTTTCCACCTTTTTCCAAAGGAAAAGTGCTTTTATCGTGTTTTAGACGCAAAATTCAGTTTTCTCATTCGATTTCAGTATCGGTTCATTATATTTTGTCATTTTAGAACATAGTTCATTTTCACGCAATGTATGGGGTTCTCACTCTACCTTTTCAACTTGTGCAACCTCTAAACGTTATTCGATTCTTTTGAAAATTGAAATAGATAGTTTTTAGTGTGGGGAGACTCCATTGGTGAGCAAAGTCAGGAAAAATATTACAACTTTTTTTCTCCATACAAAAGTGAATCACCCTAATGATCATCAAACAGGTAGGTACTCGGTATTAAACGTGTTACCAAATAAAAGTAAATGACAAAAGAAGAGTTTATAATATTGCACATTAATTAACACGTATAAATTAAAATTCATATCACATAAATATTTAGTTAAAAATGAGATGTCGAGACAAAATTTATAGGTTTATAGGTTTAAAGAAATTTTATTACTCATAAGAATTTTACAATTATTTTTAATTTATCCCACTTTAATAGTGAAAAGGCTATCATTACTCCACAATCATTGTGTTGAGAGCTCCGCCTTCACAGCGTTGAGGTTATATTTGCCCCACTTTAATAGTGAATAGGCTATCTTTACTCCACATTAATTGTGTCGAGAACTCCGCTTCAAGAGCGTTGAGGGTAAATTTGCCCCACTTTAATAGTGAAGAGGCCATCATTACTCCACAATAATTGTGTCGAGAGCTCCGCTTTAACAGCGTTGAGGCTAAATTTGCCCCACTTTAATAGTGAAGTGGCTATCTTTACTCCACATTAATTGTGTCGAGAACTCCGCTTTAACAGCGTTGAGGGTAACTTTGCCCCACTTTAATAGTGAAGAGGCCATCATTACTCCACAATAATTGTGTCGAGAGCTCCGCTTTAACAGCGTTGAGGCTAAATTTGCCCCACTTTAATAGTGAAGTGGCTATCTTTACTCCACATTAATTGTGTCGAAAACTCCGCTTTAACAGCGCTGAGGGTAACTTTGCCCCACTTTAATAGTGAGGAGGCTATATTTACTCCACAGTAATTGTGTCGAGAGCTCCGCTTTCACAGCGTCGAGGTTAAATTTTCCCCGCATTAATAGTGACGAGGCTATCTTTACTCCACATTTATTGTGTTGAAGATTTATGATGATTATTGCGTAATATCGAAATAACATAATAATAATGATTGACTCGCTCTTCGATTGCTTCGTTCATTTGGCTCATCGGTCGCTTCGCTCTTCGGTCGCTTCGCTCTTCGGATGCTACGCTCTTCAGCCGCTTCGCTCTTCGATCACTTCGTTCTTCAGTCACTTCGTTCTTCGGTCTTTACGCTCTTCGGTATGTTTGGTCTGCAGACGCTTTGCTCGTTGTAAATTAAGTCAAAGATATATAACGTTGCTCCACTGTAACAGTGTTGATGCCAATGTAATGTACTTGTCATAGTCTGTATCCAGATCTTTATGTTGACTCCACTTTAATAGTGACGATGTGGCTTTACGTACGTGAAATACAGAGGAGATTTTAGTTATGTTGAAGTAATTTAATTGGTATTAATGCAGCCTAAAATCCTGTTAACAAAATGTACACAAACAGTGCTGTATGACGAGTGAACAATATATGGAAAGAGATATATGTAACCCTTTAAACGATTTTGCATTCAATATTTGACCTGCAGTTAAATATATACCATCTCAACGAGCCCGATTTACCTACTCGTAACAGTCGTAACAAATCCAGTACGATTTGCTTACTGGTTATCTCGGCTCTAAACTTCAGGGGACCGTCGTCGTCGCAACTAACAAGGGCTGCGCCGTGGTTGATGCATACATCCCACGACGCGAAATCAACGCTGGAAACCTCAGCTGAAAACCAATATGCACAATTGTACAACCATGCAACCAGAGTTAAATGCTGTAACCTGTTACATGAATCGCTTTCGCTAAATAGCTAGATTGACAATCGCAATAAAGGATTGATATCCTTAAACAATAATAAAATTAAATATTGTCATTAATTTAAATGCTCTAGGTTGTCATATTGTCTTGCTGTACAGTTATAATAGGGTATTTTCCTACTTTTGAACTGTCAAAACGGTTTGCTAATAATATGGAATTTATATAAAACATTTACATCGTGACGTCACGGTCAACTCACCTAATTTTTATATTTCTATCCGATTTATTAAATAGAACATATTATTGTTGGTTGTGTAGGTATCACAAGAATACTGTGCACGCTGCACAGTCTTATTGTAACGTTAAAAAATGTTACTATAAGTTACTCCTTAAAAGTTAAATTTCAAGTAAAAGCCTTATATTTCGTCCACAAATATAATATCATAATTTAACACCTACCTACACTACAATCTACCAAAGTTTACTTACCACTTGTATCACGTGTAGTCGTCATCGGTCAGATACGTAAGATACGTAAAGAAAGACGACTTATTTATTAATAAAGGTAGTCTATCTATATATATTATTTAGCTATTTACATATTGTTTGAGAATGTGACTGTCTCATTTCAATCAAGGACAGAGAGAATCATACTATCTTTGTCTTACACTAGTACTAGTACCCAAAAGAAAAGGATGAGTATAGTTTTCCTGGTTGTTACTAACTGACAAATTGGTTTGACCAACTATATAAATCTATATTTTAAAGCTGAATTATAATTGAAAAATTGAAAAATTATAAGTTTCAAACCAACACCTACAGGATTTTCTACTAGTCGTTGTCCGGACTTAGTCTAAAAGTATAGAAACTTGATTTCAATGACAACCTTGCAATGAAGAAAAATCTCCTTTACCCACATCTATAAGCTGTGTATAGAAGAGAGTATTTATTGTTGTATTGAATATTCATTGCAAAGTGTCATAAAGTTATATTTTAGTGTCAATACCTACTTAAAAAGACACGCATTCATAGTTAAATCATAACGCATAAAATAATTACATCCAGTGAGTGGTTGGAAAAATCTAAATGATACAAAACGGCTTATTTATAAGTATAGTGTCTGACAGAAAACACACATCCTCAACCGTTGAAGTTATTATAATCTTAAAAATTAAAACATTGTGTACTCGTATTTTAATGAAATTGAAATATCAATAATTATAATGGGTGCAATATTGATTCAGAGCTAACTAAAGATTGAACACACCTTTCAATGGCGTCATGGTTTAAGTACATAAGCAATGGCAAAATTACATTTAAACAACTTACCAATAGGTATTACAATGTAACCAAAGAAAGTTTTATACCTACTTTTTTGTTTTTTACTTTCACCACAAAGGAATATTGATTCAAGTAATTTAAGAATAATAATTTAAGTTAATTAATGACGCCCATCATTATAATATAATATTATTATGATATATATATCTACATAAAATTACACTTGTAGGTAGATACATAATTACAAATTTTTGGTATAAATTAATATGTACCTCCTATGAGACACGTTGTTCTCTTCAGCTGAAATCAGTAATATCAGTAACGGTATACGTAACTTACTGATTTTATATCGATATTTCATTTTATTTTCGCATCTGTATTTAGATACAAGGCTCTGAACATCTGCTCAGTAAATTATATTGTTGTCTTGGATTTGGATAGGAAGTATAATTAATAATCAAACGAACTTACCTGTGAAGTTTGATTACAATTATACGAGTATCCAAATCCAAGACAACAAAGTCCCGCCCCCCAACCCCGAAAATTAAAATAAAATAGTCTCCGTGCATAACACAAAAATATTCACTCTAAAATAATGACGGGTATCTGAGGAGAGGTGTCGGAGTGGGATGGCGGGGGATGATAGCGTAGCGAGTGAGAGGGACAGTGCGAACTTGTTTTTTAAATATTATATCTCTAAAATGTGTGACAAGGACGGCATGATTCCATGTACTGCTGCTCAGTAAATTATATTGTTGTCTTGGATTTGGATACTCGTATAATTGTAATCAAACTTCACAGGTAAGTTCGTTTGATTATTAATTATGTATAACGTTCATAATATCTCAGATTTATAATGTATATTACTCAATACATCTAACACCAAAATGCATAATGCTCGTATAGAATAAACCAGTTCGCAGTTCTAACCTAACCAAACCTACTTTTCTGGCAGCAGTTTGTTTTCTGTAGGGGTCGCAGTTCTAACCTAACCTAACCTACTTTTCTGGCAGCAGTTTGTTTTCTGTAGGGGTCGCAGTTCTAACCTAACCTAACCTACTTGTCTGGCAGCAGTTTGTTTTCTGAAGAGGTCGCAGTTCTAACCTAACCTAATCTACTTTCTGGCAGCAGTTTGTTTTCTGTAGGGGTCGCAGTTCTAACCTAACCTAACCTTTTTTTTTTTTTTTTTTTTTCGATGTGGGAATGCCGTTACGCATCGTCCCCCTGGTCCCGAGGTGGGCCCATTGTGGGGGGTATGTGGGACTCTCACCTCCCAGCTCTCTTCAATTATGAAGAGAGGGGAGGAGCCTACCCACTAAACCCACACCGGCGTTTCCCGCAATATGCCGTTTGGGGAGGCGTCCTACATTCTACCAGGACGCCCCCCCGGTATCCCTGGCTGGCTTCCGCCAGGGCACCCGCATCTGAGGAGGGAGGGTCAGAAACGCTTTGACTCTCCCCCCTGACGTGTGAAACCGTGGAGTGTGGGCCCTCTACCCACAGGCCCTACTGTTACGGGGGAAGTTGACGCGCAGCAGCTGCATACTGCGCTCTTCTTCTTCCTCTACGTCTGCGCCTTAGCGGATGCGCGTCTACGTCGTCCTCGCGCAACCGCTCCGCTGCCTCCTTCTGTAGCATCACCATTTCACAGAAGGCCTCCACCTCCTTCCATGCCCTCTCGCTGTGCAACATGGTCGAAACAATGTTGTGCAGCGAGAGGTCCCCTCCCGTAATTCTCGCAGCCACCGTCATTCTTTGCCGCTCCGTGTCCCAACGCCTGCATGTTTCGAGGGTGTGCTGGGCCGTGTCGTCTTGGTCACCACATTCGTGGCAGACCGGCGTGGGCTCCCTCTTGATGTTATGCAGGTAATGACCGAAACATCCATGTCCGGTCATTACCTGCGTCATCCTGTAGCTCAGCACACCATGCTGTCTATCAATCCACTGGTCGAGCGACGGGAGGAGCGCCCCTATAGTGCGGACTCCATAGGGGGAGTCCTCCAGGTCTCTCTTCCAGTGCTCCCTCAATCTCTCAACGGCCTGTTGTTGAGCTCTTTCAGCCGCTTCCGGATCAGGGCCTTCTCCGCGCGCTATCGCTTCTGCTCGCACGCGGTATCTTGCGGCTAGCATTTGTGCGTCCAACTCCCAGGGTGACGTGCCTGCCAGTGAACCTAACCTAACCTACTTTTCTGCCAGCAGTTTGTTTTCTGTAGGGGTCTCAGTTCTAACCTAACCTACTTTTCTGGCAGCAGTTTGTTTTCTGTATGGGTCGCAGTTCTAACCTAACCTAACCTACTTTTCTGGCAGCAGTTTGTTTTCTGTAGAGGTCGCAGTTCTAACCTAACCTACCTACTTTTCTGGCAGCAGTTTGTTTTCTGTAGGGGTCGCAGTTCTAACCTAACCTAACCTACTTTTTTGGCAACAGTTTGTTTTCTGTAGGGGGCCCAGTTCTAACCTAACCTAACCTACTTTTTTGGCAACAGTTTGTTTTCTGTAGGGATCGCAGTTCTAAAATAACCTAATCTACTTTTCTGGAAGCAGTTTGTTTTCTGTAGGGGTCGCAGTTCTAACCTAACCTAACCTACTTTTCTGGCAGCAGCTTTTTTTCTGTAGGGTCGCAGTTCTAACCTAACCTTACCTACTTTTCTGGTAGCAGTTTGTTTTCTATAGGGGTCGCAGTTATAACCTAACCTAACCTACTTTTCTGGCAGCAGTTTGTTTTCTGTAGAGGTCGCAGTTCTAACCTAACCTAACCTACTTTTCTGGAAGCAGTTTGTTTTCTGTAGAGGTCGCAGTTCTAACCTAACCTAACCTACTTTTCTGGAAGCAGTTTGTTTTCTGTAGAGGTCGCAGTTCTAACCTAACCTAATCTACTTTTCTGGAAGCAGTTGGTTTTCTGTAGGGGTCGCAGTTCTAACCTAACCTAACCTACTTTTCTGGCAGCAGTTTATTTTCTGTAGGGGTCGCAGTTCTAACCTAACCTAACCTACTTTTCTGGCAGCAGCTTTTTTTCTGTAGGGTCGCAGTTCTAACCTAACCTTACCTACTTTTCTGGTAGCAGTTTGTTTTCTATAGGGGTCGCAGTTATAACCTAACCTAACCTACTTTTCTGGCAGCAGTTTATTTTCTGTAGAGATCGCAGTTCTAACCTAACCTACTTTTCTGCCAACAGCTTGTTTTGTATAGGGGTAGCAGTTATAACCTATTTAGTATATCATACGCTATTATATTTTATAATAATTATACTAAAAGATAGTATATACTATGATCGATATACGTTATGTATGTTATATAAAATGAATTTATAGTATTTGAGTGTTATATAAAAAATCATTATACAGAATGAGTATTATGTTAATTTACCGTTATTCCTAATAAAAATATTGATTTTGATGTTATAGCAAACGTTCATTATATCTTGTGAATGTTATTAATATGAAATTATATATTATGTAGTTATATCTCATGGGACGCACCCCTTCTCTTTTTGGTGGGGGGCGATGGTGATGGGGTGCGCCGTTGTTGGTTAATCAAATCAAATTCGGACCTGATGAAATAAAAATAAAAATTAGCGTACTTAAATATTAAATGTAACTTTAAATACTACATTACATTCATAGAATTCATTAGTTACCTGGATGTCGGAGACACCTTTCTTTTCTTTAAATTATTTGTAGTCTTTTTCTTAAGGTCAGGCGAAGGCGTACGTACATGAGCGGAATATTCAGAGTCGGACCTTCAAAACAGAAATAAACCAAAATTATGCAACAATACTTTTAACATATTTCAGAAAAATAAATTATCAAAGTACTTACTTACATTTTAAACGAAGGTCACAGCGGCTTCACTTAACAAACAACGAACAGCTTCGATACGGTATGCAGAATATTTAAGAAATAAATGCATAAAAACAGTATATTTGTTCGTTTTATAATGAAATATTTGATGAGTAGATATTTTACCTAAATATAAGATTATATGACTAAAGAACCATGTTCGTGTATTCAAATTTAAACCTAAATGTAAGCATTATTTACCAAGTATAAAATAATACAGATTGCGTACATAACTGCACATACTTAGTCTTCAAAATATGTTTATTTCTTGTTTTGCACAAAGCGCCGACAAAGTATCAAATTATCTAATGAAACCGTCGATTGCATTAACTCGTATTTCAACACCTTACAACGTGTTCATGTATATTAAACCCAAAGAACATTTTATTTAAATAAGTAATTATAATCATCATCATCGTCTTTCCCGTACATTCATTAGAAATCAGAAATAATTTATTTGTATTGATACAGTATGTTACAATATATGGTGTTACAGATCTTGTTGTACACCTAGCTTGCATGCAAGCGTGCAAATTCATCATCATAATCATAAATTTAAATAAATATAAAATGTCAAATTGAAATAATTAACATAATAGGCATATCACAATACAATTAATAACTAAATATCACTAATTTGAATATTGCTGGTATTCGAGATACGACTCTCTATTCCCTATTAAACACATTACTATAACCTACAAGTGAAAATAATGAAGAAATATTAACAGTTTCTCACGGCATATCTATTAAAAACCTTGAATGTTAAACCTAAACTATCAGTTATTATTTACTCTTTGCTGAGCTCTATATACCTACATATTTATTCAAACTTATACATTATTGAAATTGTAATAGGGAAAATTTCAAGTTTCGTTAAACAATAAAATACTATCACAAAACATAACGCACCTATTTAGACAGTCGGGTAATAAATATTTCTTAACTTGTATCGTGGTACAGGGTCGCATTGGTAAACACGCTGACACAAAATAAATAAAACAATGCTCGAATACTTCGAATTGAAATGTGATCCGTTATAGCGTGAGTAACGATACAGAGGCGTCATGTGTAGGTACTAATTGTTATTGTTACGTTGAAAATATTTTTAAACTATTGTTCCTATATGGAAAATAATGAACTAATTCAGTACGAGTTTTATTTACAAATCATGTTTATCGAGGTAATTTTCCTAGTTAGGTAAATTAGTATTATATTTTGCTAAAGGTTTTCAGACATTAAAATTATAGCTTAATCAAATGTCAATGTAATTAGAGTTAATTGGAAATCATACTTTAAAAGTGTAGAAACATTTCTGAGGTTTACCCTACAAAGGTTGAAACAGTAACCAGTCTGTTTATTTTGTTCTTTGATCTGTTTAATTAAATATCAACACACGCTTGACTCTATCGTATCCCATGCTTTGTCTCTTGTTTATTGCTTGCCAAGCTTGAAGTAAAAGAAGGACGGAAGCTTCGACTATTTACGATTAACGAACACGGTTTCGAGTGTTAATTCACCCGTACTGTATTTCACCGTGTATTCACATATACCTATGAAACTTATGACTAAAATAAAATGTAACTTTATTTTTCAATAAGTAAGACTGATTTTGCATTAACCAAATTTTATGATTTGACTATTTAGCATCATGCAACGAAGTTTACGTAGTTTTATAAATGAATAATATATTTTAAACTTTAATATGATTAGACTAAGATTTAAACTGATATGTTCTCTAACAAAACTGAATTCAATCGTCACATTTACGTCATAGGACGTCATAGGTATTGACCAATAGGGTGCTTGGGTCTGCATCGCGCTTTTAAAGTTTTTTGAATCGTTTGTATAAATACAAATAACATTGATATAGCTCTCGGAGAATCCGTGGCTATTACAACCGCTAGTTCACGGTGACTCTTACCATCTCAATGTTGTGAGGTCTGGCCAACCTTGCGAGATTGGTTTGGTAACGCGGTGGCGTGTGCATATCATGCTTGGTTTTAATAACCCTACCTTGGGCAGGGCATGTATGCACGACACACTTCAACGCGGTGGCGGTTAAACACAAACACGCGGTAGCGTATACAGTATCCTGCTTGGTTTTAATAACCCTACCTTGGGCAGGGCAGGTACTGTACTATACAACGGTTTATCCATGCTATAGCGGTTGATAGTATGGGTAACCGATCCACGTTCACATCAAAGTTTCTGGCCAATTCTGCGATGTGATACTGTGACAAACACCGTAATAAACCTAGCCCGGCAAATCTCTACCCGTTGCAAATCTGGGCAATGATGGTGCGTTACGAGATCCTGTTCGAATCAGAACAAGATCTGGTGGGTACAATGCTAGCTAGTACCCGTTGTGTTAAGCCTTTTGCACTTTTTAAAAAAAAAATTTTTAATAATCAACTTAAGCGAAACCTAAACGATGACTTTAACGAGTTGTAATGCAATTTGGATTTTACATTCAAAATCAACTTTGGATTCTACCCCACATCGGATCATCAACAACACAAAAACTGTAGACGATTATGGATACGTATTAGGAACCATCCTAAATATGCAATTGGATTCTACTCCACTGTTGTAGCTAGGATAATGGCATTCTACGAGTACTTCACTTCGGAATCTGCCCCACTGTTGTAGCTAGGATATTGGGACGATTTGGACCCTTTGGAACGAGTGTAGCGAAGCGAAGCGTAGCGAAACGAGTTCCAAAATGGGGGCCAAAAGTCCCAATATCCTACTACTCGCATCTGTTCTATAGCGAGTTCATACCTTTGAGCGTTGTGATCGCTGATAAACGTGTCCACTGGTGACACACTTAGACAGTCTCGGACGCGGTTCGCTATGCCACAGTCAATGGAGGTCACAGTGTCTGTAGTGACGCGAGTTGGAAAAGTTACTGTGTTTATACAATCATAAGTGCCAAGCAAGTCATTTACTCGCTGTTGCATAGTATTTTCGGTATGATAATTTACATTGTGGTCGCCAATTATAAGAAACTTTTTACCTTCGTCAGTTAACTTATCTAATAATAAATCCAATTTTTCCAAATAAATGTCAAACTCTCCATTCCCTGTCCTATACAGTGCAACAATAACTAGATTAGTACATAATATTTCTATTGCCGTTATTTCAATGTGATAAGGTACGCATAGGCCATGCAGGTCGTTGCGCTGTTTGTAAGGCACACTTTCGCGTAAAAATATTGCTACCCCACCATGAGAATTAGCTCGCGCACGGCAGTATGCGTTCGCGAGGGCATACCCACATAACCTAATACGTTCCAAGTCTCTTTTTAGGCACCAAATTTCGCTTAAACATAGTACATCAGGATTTTCCGTGTTACATAGTAATTCTAAAAGTGATGTTTTATTGCAAATTGCTCGAACATTTTGGTGTATAATAACAAAGTTCGTAATTATTTTGTTAGTGTCGGGCCGCGTTGTACTGTGTAGTGTTTTTGTTGCTGCTTCTGTACAATATTAAACAAACGCACTGATACGCCATCAGGCCAGTTTTCACTATTACGAGCAGCTCGCTGCTTATCAGCTGGAACTTCGAGACGAAATGAGGAGTACTTGCCTCTGGTCACCAGCAGTTTCTCGCACACTGGGGCCGGGATGCCTAGCTGCGTTTTCGCATGGTTGACCACATCCTCCACGGTCGTGTCTTCGCTGAGATTGAATGCGTGTAGACTCACGACTCGCGGTGCCGCTGCACGTAGCCCAGGGGTACTTTGCTTCTGTTGCACGGAGTCGGTGGATTTGAGTGCTGGTGCTGATGCAGAAGTCAGTGGTAAAGGGATTAGAGCAGTGCCGTTTGTAGCAGGAACCTTGTCTTCAGTTGCTCGTGGGTGCTGCTTGCCCTGGCCTGAGTTTGCTCGACGGCGTGAGCGGGCGCTGCGCCTCTCAAGGACAGGGGCACTGTAGGGTGTTTCATTTTTCCGAATTTTCGATTTTCGTCTGACTTTGCTCGAATTCTTGTTCTAACTGATAAAACAATATTATACGTTAAAAAAAATTAAAATTGGTCAACATTTAGAGGTTGCACATCATCAACAAAGATTTTTCAAATAACCAACGACTGTACATCGGAGGGTAGAAAATGGTTTAAGCGGCTATCATCAAAGCGGAGAGTAGTGTGATACTGAACCTTCTACATATAAATAAATTTTAAAATTAGTAGTAAACTTGGATTTTTATTACTCGATAAATGTTCCAATTAAGATTTTTCAGTTTTTCCACCTTTTTCCAAAGGAAAAGTGCTTTTATCGTGTTTTAGACGCAAAATTCAGTTTTCTCATTCGATTTCAGTATCGGTTCATTATATTTTGTCATTTTAGAACATAGTTCATTTTCACGCAATGTATGGGGTTCTCACTCTACCTTTTCAACTTGTGCAACCTCTAAACGTTATTCGATTCTTTTGAAAATTGAAATAGATAGTTTTTAGTGTGGGGAGACTCCATTGGTGAGCAAAGTCAGGAAAAATATTACAACTTTTTTTCTCCATACAAAAGTGAATCACCCTAAGGGGCAGTTTCCACTGACTCAGGATTGCCAACAGAGTGCGATGGCTCAGGAGTGGCACCTGCCGGTTCTGTGGTTTCTAACACAGGGCTCTTGGACTCAGCTGTGTGTGCTACTTTACCATCAGATGACGGGTCCGTTAGAGGATCAGCAACTGGCGTTGATGTTGATGGCTCGGAGTTGGTGACATCTAACAGGGGCTCGTTATCAATAAAAATGAAGCCTTGAGGACCTGACTCGTTTAGTAGCTCACTTGTGCAGTTCTGTGAATTGTGCTCATTATAAGGAGTGGAGAAATTTATTTTCCTGAGAATCACCTGGAGACATGAGTTCTGGTAAGCTATTTGTTTTTCTTGATTCTTTATAATGTCATAGCAGGAATCAATTTTTCCTTTCATGTCTGTGAAATCATTTTTTAAATTTGAAACAAGATCCACCAACCTTGTAACGGCCGCTGCAGTTGTCACTGTTTTTCTCAACGATGGTGCCATTCTATCTCAAGTTTTAATATTAACCACTAAATAATTTGTAATATTTATTATTCCACTTAATATAATTGCAGAAAGTAGTATAAATTCAATTTAAAAATAATTAAATACGGAAGAGCTTTCGAAATCACTGTCAACCGCATGACAGCGCCCTCTGTACATATACTACAATACAAATTTTTCGTCATCAATGTAGAAAAATCCTTTTAACCACATAGTTATTATTACTAGGGATGTACCGACTAGTCGGGAAAGCCGACTATCCGGCCACATTTGTAGTCGGCGATTAGTCGGCGACTAGTCGGCAAAAGTGGCCGATTAGTCGGCGCTTTATTAGAAAGAAAGAAAGAAAGAAAGAAAGAAAGACATTTATTGTAAAAACCTTCTACATACAGCGCCACTTCAGTTACAAAAGAAAAACAACACAACAGAAAGAAAAACAGAAAAAAACATATGTTTATATTTATTTTACTAAAATACCTATTCAGGGTGCATATGGAAACTTTTGTTCATACAATATACAGGGTGACCTTAGCCATTTGACAAACCCTTAAATCCCACGTAAGGTTACTTCTCAGAAATGCTCTAACGGTAATATTTTTTTAATTAGAACAAAAGATAAAAACATAAATTATCAAACAAAAGCTATTTCCTATAATCGACAACAAAAAGAAACACAATTTAACAATTTGTTTGAAAATGTGCGGCAATGATGACATTTGTCAAAAGTCAGAATCTTATTAATGTCATAAATAAAAAAGATAATCAAAACGGTCGAAGGTTTTATACTATTTATTACCTCAGGAGCTACTAACAACAGGTTGCTCCAAAGTAAATAAATCGTAATTTGTTAATTTCTTCGTAACCGCTACACCGATTGTTATGATACTTTGTATACTGGTTCTAAATACCCTAATGCATATGTACATTTCGGCTTTGTCCAATGGCTAGGGACAACCTGTATAATTGACCGTTCGATCGTTATCGTATGTTGGTGGGCTGGTGTTTTCCTCTACAGGTCGATCTCAACTGATTCTCGTGAAATTTCATGTTAATTTTTTTACAGTTTTTTTTTAACACGCTTTTATTAGGTCGACCTGCATGTAACTAACTATGTAATGGAATCTAAGGTAACCATCTTCCAAGGATCGTAGCGTCATGAAAATTGGCAGCTGTATGTAGTTCTCATGACAATACAATAATATGGTACTGTCGAACTGATCTGATGATGGAGCCGGAAGATATGAACTGGAACTTCATGATGGAACATCGTATCATGCGTATAGCTGTGTTTGGATTTGTTAGAAAAGTCTTGTAATGGACTTTGACCACGATTAGGTTTCAAGGTCTGATGATGAAGCCGGAAGATAGGCACTGGCATTCCATGATGTCACGTAATGGACTTTTTACGTGCATTTATAAAAGCGTGTTTTTCTAGTGTTTTTTAAACTATTAATTTATTTAATGATGGAGCCATGAGCGAATGTTTAGAGACTTAAACAGGACACGTTGCTCGTAAAGACGCCGACCACAGGGGATAGGTTCTTAACTGGCGCGACTACGAACGGGAAATAGAGCCTTGGAAATACCTCCTACAAGCTGTACTCATGTACTGACGGTCTGTTCAGGATCGCAAAATAAAAAAACTAAAGACAGAAATTGAACGAGGATTCTTGTGATAGGTCTTAGAACCTGTAGAAAACACTTTTTAGCCAATATGATAAATAGGGCAACCAAAGGAGCAAAACTATTGTTTTTCATCTGAACTTATACGCAAATAATGATCTGGCCGACTAGCCGACTAGTCGGCCGACTAATCGGCCATTCGAGCGCCGATTAGTCGGCTAGTCGGCTAGTCGGCCAAATCAATAGTCGGTACATCACTAATTATTACCCAACGTATAAAAGAGCCATATACTGTTATTCAAAATCAGGGTACAAATATTAGCATTAAGTTAGAACATATGGTAAAAAGAATAAAACCAGTCATACATCACAAAAATAAAACAATACACACATATTAATGCAACCATTACATTGTCAATGACATATTATCAAAATTATATATCAACATTTCAAATTATTATACTTTTCGGCATCTAAAAATAACAGTTTACACTAAACCGTAATTTTATATAACAATTAGACCCAATTTATAATTTTTACTCTTATCCCATAGAACTTAAGTATAGATTACAAAAATCCCAAGAGGACGCTAGGAATAATTTAGTTAAGTCAAAAATATTAAGGAAAGTTACTTACGATTTAAAAACCAACCCCGTAAACTATAAAATAGGAGATTTAGTATTAGTCAGAAAGGAAGACAGAAGATGGATCCAGTGTATCAAGGACCATTCACCGTAATAGAGGATCAAGATCCAAATGTAAAAATATTAGTATCAGGTAAAGAGTACCTAATCCATAAAAATAGGACAAAACCCTACTATAAATAAAACAAAAGCAAAAGATACACAAAATTTAATTAAACACCATCACAATGCTCACACATGGCACAACACTACAAAAGGTTAAACAACTCCACATCAATGTCTTCAAGGGCACGTTCCACGGCCCTCGATAACCACTGCAGGCGCCGCCAGTGGACGAACCAAAACCGCCCATCCCCAGTTAGCCGAAAGTCGACGTACATTAGCTCGTTGTCTGTGTCATAAAACCCCAGCTCCGAAGCCAAAACGTCTCCTAGCCCGGCCGCAGGGTTAACAGGACACATTAGCGGATGGCCGACCTCGGCCCCGAAGATGGCAAAATACTGCACGATCCCCCACACCGGCCGCACCGCGACCCCGAACAAGGCTACGCCATGAGCAGCCGCGAAGGCCACAGCCTTATCGCGCGCCAACCAATACACCGAGTCCAAGAACAGCATAGCCATTTTTTTATAAAAAATAGTTTTCTTCAACACGAGTAGACAACTGACCAAAACCACAAGGTAGCAGGCAATAATTATAAAAAAAAAAGAACCTTAAACACTAAACTTATAGAATCAGATATCATCCCAAATACGAAAGTGCTATCTTCAGTATTGAAATAGAGTCAAATAACGAACAAACATCATAACAACACAAACAATAGGGCTCCCAACCGCATAAGGACCAGAGAAAATAAACAAACCCGGCTGTATCATGTATCATACCGACACCTCTAGCTAACCATAACACAATAATAAGGACTGTATAAACATAATTTTAGCGCCATACTTCATTATATAAGCCATAGACATAAGTTAACCAGAGAAAATTTTATTTTGTGTAAACTTAGATATTAAGTATAGCAAAACCATGATTAAAAAAAAATCAACATATGTATAATCCCATATCATTTAAGTATATGATGTAGCCCATATCCATAAGCAAAAAAAAAACATATGATAATGTAAAGACAAAAACAAACATAATAATGTATTTTTGTCACAAAAAAAAAGGAAGGACGTGTAGCATGGAGTGACTCAGACAGCTGATGCCACCCACCGCGAATCGATTTCATAAATTAATTGTTCATTTCCGAATGTAATATGATACCATGTAATCCGATATTGCAAACATAAAAATAATGCTACATTTTCTTCAACCTTGTACTTTAGACCTAATGTAAAGAACAAAGGAAATGCTTTCCTATATAAACCGCACATTTTATTATAAAAGACAATTGATATCCAACCGTTGCGTGTATCACTCATAAACCACCTTCTCCCAGCCGAAGGCTTACACTTCAGATTTACTTGCTCTCTATACTTGAATACCGAGAATATAACACATCTTCGGTAATGTCTCGTTTCACTTAATCTCCATTCGACCCTCCAACTACCAACTCATCAGATGGCGACCCATACCAGAAGAGAACCAGGAATACGAAGTCCACCACAGCGCATCGCATAGAAAATGAAGATAGAAGCCAAGGCAAGAAGATCACCCTAATGAAGATTCAAGTTGAAGAACTTATTTTCAAGAAAAAACCTTCCTACGCATAATAAAACAGAACCCTCCCACACATTTTGAGAACGAAAGAGAAGAAAGATAAAGATGACCAAGAAACAAAACACAAATTAAGAAGAAAGAAGAGCGTTGTCCAGGGTTATCCCGGCTCGCGAATCAAGAGGTGTCCAGGGTTATCCCAGCCCATATCAAGAGGTGTCCAGGGTTATCCCGGCCCATGCTCGAGGGAGTCCAGGGTTAGCCCGGCCCGTCATCGTCGTCGGAGCAGAGGCAGCCACATGCAGCGTCAGCGAGTGCCACATGGAGGTGCCAGCTCGCCAGCAGTGTCACGCAACCGCCCGCTCGTGCCAGCGTGGAATGCATCCTCGACATAACCTACTTACGGGGGTACATTGCCCGCTACTAATGTAAGTTAGATATAACTTTATTATTATGTTTTTATTATTTCGTCACGATATGGGTATGATAGGTATCCTAATCTTAGCCGTTGTATGTTATTAATCATAGCCGCGAATTTATTATGCTATCTGAATTAGTGTCCATACGTGAAAGGTTAAATAAATTAAGAGAAGATATTGTAAAGTTAGGCTCAGAGAGGCGACGGAAAGAAATAGGTAGAAAGAAATTAGACGAATCAAACGAATTACATAATCGCGCGGCGGATATTGTGTCGCAGTTACAGGAGCAAACGGCAAATTATACGCCTTCGGAAATAGAGTTAGCTAATAGGCATATAAGCGATATTGTCGACACTTACAGTAGGATAAAGATAGCATTAAATTATTTTGATACAGAATCTCAAACAGACGAAAAAATGGCTAAGCCCAGTTTTGATGTCAAGACGACCATTGCCTTGTTGCCCGTCATGACGGGGCAGGAGGATACCACTAAACAATTAATGGACGGTATTCGAATGTACAGTTCCATTATTAATAGCGAAACTCAACAGGTTTTAATAGAGTTCGTCCTAAAAACAAGACTTTCATCTAGCGCTAAGCTCAGATTAAAGACGTCATGTAGTAGCGTAGAACTACTTATCGCGGATATGCGTACATTCTTACTAAAAAATCGTCCGAATCGATTCAGGCTCAACTATACAGAGCTAGGCAAGGTAGTAGAACCATAGAGGCATTCGGAGCCGAGATCGAGGATCTTTTTGTCAATCTGACCATATCTCAGGCCGACGGTAACGATTACAGGTACGATATACTTCGTCGACTGAACGAGAAATCAGCCATTAAGCGATTTACAGACGGTCTGGCAGACCCAAAATTAAGCACAATAATATCGTCTAGGCAATTTACGTCATTACCCGAAGCGATCAGGACGGCCATTGACGAGCACAGCTCATCACCACAACAGGATCAGGTCCTACATTATGGGAGTGGACGTTCTCGTAATAATTACGGGAACCGGAATGCTCACTCTGCGCGTCACAATAGGGGTAGAGATTTTAACGCAGGTAAAAATACATTCGGGACACGGTATTATTCTAGTAATAACCGTAACATAGGTATTTCGCAACACGTCCCAACAAATAGAGTTAAACGACCTGACAATTTCGCTGATCGTGCAGCTACACTGACCTGCGCGCCCGCCCGCTCGCCCGAATACGCGTGCGCAGCACATACAACCGTCACACGATAATGAAGGTCTGTGTGCTTTTAGATACGAATATTTACAAGACAAACCCTATCTTTTTAAACAAATACAAGGACATAGCATTACTATTAAGGGAGTATGCGGAGATTTAACTTCAGAAGGATATATATATTTAGACTTAGACTTTAACGGTTTCATTTGCGAAGAAAAATTTCATGTTTTTAAGAATATGCAATGCGCAGCCCAAGCAATTTTAGGAGAAGAATTTTTCAAACGTTACGATGCAGACATAAGTTATAAACGCAATGCATTAATTTTAGAGGACCGAGGTCAGTCCGTATCGATATCTATGCAAGTACATTTAAATAATACGTATGTCCATAATATACCTCCGCGATGCGAAGTTATGACTCACATTACGTCACAACTAGTAGACGATTGTGTAGTACTAGCCGAGGAAATGCAAGAAGGCGTTTTTGTAGCAGGTGTCATTTCAAGACCAGACAAAGGTCAAATACCCGTACGGATATTGAATACGACTGATAAGCCAGTTACTTTAGATTTATCGAAGTTAAAGGTAAACAGATTATGTAATTTTGATATTTGCAATTTTGACACAGGGAAAATTAGCGTCAATAGAGTAAAAACCTTATTAGATCTTTTAAATTTACATACTTATTTAAACAATGAGGAACAGTTGAGTATAGAACAAATTTTTTGCAAAATACGCAGATGTTTTTCATCTGCCAGGCGACAAGCTTGCCACAACAAACTTGCTGGAGCACAAAATTAACTTAAAGGAAAATGCAAGCCCAGTATACGTAAAACCTTACAGAATACCACATGCCTTACGCAAAGAACTTCAAACGCAGATCCAAGATATGCTAGATAACGACATAATTGAAGAGACCACTTCCGAGTGGTCCAGCCCAGTTTTGCTTGTTCCTAAAAAGAGTGATAAGTTAGGAGAAAAGAAATGGAGATTGGTTGTCGACTACAGGCAACTAAATAATAAAATACAGGATGATAAATTCCCATTGCCCAACATAACAGAAATATTAGATTCCCTATCAGGTAGCATATATTTTTCAAAGCTCGATCTTTCCCAAGGTTATTACCAACTAGCTTTAGACAAGGAATCCCGGAAATATACCGCGTTTACGACCGATAAGATGTATTCAATGAAGAGATGTCCCATGGGGCTCCGAACAAGCGGTAGTGTTTTCTCAAGACTTATGACCATAGGCATGTCCGGATTAAATTACAAACAATGTTTTATATACTTAGATGATTGTATTGTCATAGGAAAATCCATAACGTCACATAACCATAACCTCACTCAAGTTTTAGAACGTTTGAGGAGCTCGAATCTTAAACTAAATCCATTAAAATGCGATTTTTACGTAAAGAGATAATGTATTTAGGGCACAAAATAACTTCAAAGGGAGTCAAAAAAATCAAAATATACTTTATTCATGTAGGCCTAGCAACAAGCTCTTATGAATCGTAATTAATCTTAATCTAATTATCAGGGCAATTTATTGATGTTAATATTATTCCATAATAAAATTGGATTATTATACATATCCAATTTAACACTAAGAATTATACAAAAAGATCGTCAAACATTAAAAAGATTATATAAAAAAATACTAGTCTAGAATTTCTAGAATAAAATCTAAATGTCAAAAAAAAAAGCATAAGTAACAAAAGAAGTAGATAGTATTACATCGGAATATCCATTTCCTCAACAATAATCAAATATACCTAATAAATAAATAATCATTTCGAATAACAATTAATCCCACGTTGTATTATCGTTCATGTAGTCTTGTGTGGTATAATAAGCTTTAGAAATAAGTTTACGCTTTACATAATTCTTAAATTTATTAATAGATAATTCAGTAATATGGTTTGGAAGTTTATTATAAAATCTTACACAATTACCCATGAATGATTTTTTAATTTTATGGAGCCGAGTGAAGGGCACTGCGAGCTTATGTTTATTTCTAGTAGTAATATTATGAATTTCACAATTTTTCCTAAAATTTACAATATTTTTATGTACATACAGAATATTCTCATAAATGTATTGACAGTGCACTGTCATTAAATAAATAAATAAATAAAATAAATATTAGGGGACATCTTACACAGATCAACCTAGCCCCAAACTAAGCAAAGCTTGTACTATGGGTGCTAGGCGACGATATACATACTTATATAGATAAATACATACTTATATACATAGAAAACGCCCATGACTCAGGAACAAATATTAGTATTCATCACACAAATAAATGCCCATACTGGGATTCGAACCCAGGACCATCGGCTTCGCAGGCAGGGTCACTATCCACTAGGCCAGACCGGTCGTCGGTCATTATGTCAATTTCCTTAAATTTATCTCTAAGTGAGTCTCTATGGTTCATTTTTTATATGGCTCGAATAGCCCTCTTCTGCAGAACAAAAATGGTATTTATCTCTGAAGCACCGCCCCACAGTAAAATACCATATGCCATAATGCTATGGAAGTAACTAAAATATACTAATCGAGCTGTTTTCACATCAGTTAACTGACGGATTTTGCTCACTGCAAAAGCTACAGAGCTCAGTCTATTCGAAAGAGTAGCAATATGGGGACCCCACTGGAGTTTAGAATCTAAAGTTATACCAAGAAAAACTGTACTATCAACTAATTCCAATTCCTCATCCTTCACAATGACACTTGTTGGCACATACATACCTTACGTTACTACTAGTGACTAACTTAATACATTTAGTCTTTTTCTCATTTAATAATAAATTAATAACATTGAACCAGTTTACTACTTTTGAAATAGCATTGTTTACATCATTGTAAGCTTGTTGCTGTCGTTTGACTTTGAAAATAAGTGAGGTGTCGTCTGCAAACAATACTATATCATGGTGGGTCTTAACAAGGAATGGCAAGTCATTTATGTAGATAAGGAACAGGAAAGGCCCCAATATTGACCCCTGTGGTACACCCATAGAGACCAATGACCCAGGTGATCGCTGTCCATTCACATCGACCCTTTGTATTCTACCATTTAAGTAGGACTTAAGTAAATTCAGTGCCGATCCTCTAACTCCGTAATAATGAAGTTTCCTGATTAATGTTTCATGACAAACACAGTCGAAGGCCTTAGATAAATCATAGAAGACACCTAAAGCATCTCGTGACTCCTCCCAGGCATCGAAAATATGCTTAATTAGCTCAACACCAGCATCGGTAGTTGAGCGACCCCGTGTAAAACCAAACTGCTTATTATGCATCAAATTATTAACGTTAAAATGTCGTACTAATTGAGAAAGAACTAATTTTTCAAAAATCTTGCTAAATGTTGGAAGCACAGATATCGGTCTAAAGTTAGTGGGGTCAGAGCTGCTACCAGATTTAAATAAAGGAATGACTTTACTATGTTTCATTAGATCAGGAAACTCGCCACAATCAACACTGTTGTTAAATATAACTACCAAGTCAGGCGCTACAATTTCTACTAAGGATTTGACAGCATGGACAGGGACTCCCCAGAGGTCATTAGTTTTTTTGACATTAATTGATTTAAACGCCTTTATTACATCTGAGGTACAAACATGTTCAAAATGAAGGTCTCCACAACACTCTGGAGCGTTATGTTTTAATAATGTAACAGCAGATGAGGGTGATGAATTTAAATCCTTAGTTGTGATACGGTGAAAAATTTTTCTAATTCTGTGGCTACTTCTAAATTGGAATCTATAATTTTGTTATCAATGTTTAGTTTAAGTTCTTTAATTGTGTGTTTCGAGCGACCAGTCTCCACATTTATAACTTTCCAGGTTGCTTTAACAATGTCGGAACTACTTTTTATTTTCTGACTTAGATAATTTCGCTTAGCTATATGACAATCTACTTTAAACTTCTTCGAATACTCCTTCACATGTTCCTTAAATTCATCACTCTGATTAAACCGCCGTTCCTCATATAAGGCATACAGTTCACGTCTTCTTTGATGTAAGTCCGCAGTAGCTCACTCACTAAAAACTGATGCACCACTAACTACGACCGATTTTGAGGTGAATATCGCAATATAATGATCCATAAAAGGGTGAAAGAATGAATTATACATACTATTAGGACTCATATCGGAAGACAAAAAGGGTAGCGCCTGAACTAAACTTAGCTTCATTCTTTCCACGCGGTCCGAGGTTACTGGTACAAAAGTTATTTGTTTTCTCATGGTATTTTTCGTTAATGCTTCAAATACCATTAATTGACCTAAGTGGTCTGATTCTAAATTGCTGATAACTTTTTTAGCAATAGGAAAAATATCTGTGAAAATATTATCTATACAGGTTGCACTAGTAGCAGTCACTCTAGTGGGCTCCATAAACATGTGGTTGAGATTACAAGATTTAAAAAGATTCAATAATCTACAAGACATTGTTGAATTTTCCATAATATTTACATTAAAGTCGCCGCATATAAGCAATTTCTTACTAGAAGATGATATTTTAAGTAGGGCAGATTCCATTATGTTTTCAAATAATTCAAAATTACTTAATGGCGGCCTATACACACAGACAACAATAAATTGCTCTAATTCTACTGCACTTAGTTCTATAGTCCGTTCAACAGACATGGATACAATGTCCTTACGTTCCTTAAATTTTAACTGACTATTTAATATAATTAATGACCCACCATGTATGGAACTAAGTCTGGTGAACGAACTTCCCGCCTCGTGATTATTAAATTGGGGCATTAATTCATTATTATTTAACCAATGTTCAGTAAGACATAAGATATCAATATTAAAATCATTCAAAAAAAGTTCTATCTGTAAATTTTTTCCTCTAATACATTGAATATTTTGATGCACCAGGTGGATATACTTTCTATGTTTGCAGTATTTTTCATTATATTTATTTAAAACTAAATTGCCAGAGACAGAATCTTTTGTCTTAACAGCTAGTGTAAATCTATTAAATCATTGGTTATGACTGGAACCAATTCCATGTTCATACTGGGAGTAGAGCCCAACCCAGCGAAAGTAGATGCATTAACCAAATACCCAAGACCAACGAATACAGACGAGGTCAAAAGATTCGTAGCATTTGCCAATTACTATAGACGGTTTATTCCAAATTTCGCGAACATAGCTTACCCTTTAAACCAGCTTTCCAAGAAAAACGCAGTTTTTAATTGGTCTACAGAGTGTGAAGCAGCATTTTTAAAATTAAAAAATATTTTTACAAGTCCACAAGTTCTAGACTATCCAGATTTTTCAGAAAATAACATTTTTACGTTACATACAGATGCATCAAAAATAGGATTAGGTGCCGTATTATCAAATTCCAACGGAAAAGTAGTCGCGTACGCAAGTCGAAATCTTAAGCCAGCCGAAACGCGATACCCAATCATAGATTTGGAACTACTTGCCATGGTTTGGTCGACAAGACATTTTAGATCCTATCTCTTTGGGAAAAAGTTTAAAATTGTCACCCACCATAAACCATTGATTTATCTTTTTGGAATGACTGATCCTTCGAGTAGATTAACCAAATTTAGGTTGTATTTAGAAGAATTCAATTTTGATATTGAGTACATTCCCGGGCGAAACAATGCAGCTGGGTCAATTTTCAAATAGGCATTCTTTGCTGTCCCACGGCTAAATCTCGAAGTCCATAGGACTAAAAGACTGGGTATGTATTGTTAATTATAAGAAAACTATTATTAAGTTTATTGTAATTATGTCGTATGATGTCACTTGCCGTTAGTGTTGTCAGAATTAAATAATTCAGATGACATTAAATATTATTTTCATTTTATAAAACTTGTATTTTAAATAATTAGTAGTGTGATTGATATTTCAAGTGACATCATTCAACCATTCATTCAAACCAGTTATTCATTCTGTAAAGTTATATAAGCAGCGGTCACTTGGGATCACTCGCTTTTGCTGTTAACTTGTCGAAGAATAAACAACTAGTCGTACTTGGAGTATCATTTAAAATTATACCCAATTAATAATTCAGAAGTGTTCGTTAATGAAACTTAGCTCACGCGTTATTGCCGCTTCGTGTCTAATATTGACGTAGTTAGTGATAATGAGTGATCGATCTGAGCGATTACGGTCCGGACGGCGACGAAGTTTCGATAGTGATGGAGATGCGGAAGAAGTCACAGTCCCACCTGCTAAAAAGCCTCGAAAACCACGTGCACCTAACAACAAAGAACGATTGGATCGGTTGGAGCATATGCTAGAACAATTACTGGAACAAGGAAGAAGCAACGCACCGGAAACCGTAACTGCAGGTACGTCAAGTGGTGTCAATTTAAACCATCCACCTGTTATTGGAACTGTACCGTGCCAAACAAGCAACCCGCAGAGGGCACCCACTATTGAAATACCCACTTCCCAACCAAGTGCAAGCCCAAACAATGCTGTAGCATCGACCACGCGTGTCACACATACGCCACCCCAACACAACGATTTAGATACCTCTATGAATCGCACGAGTACTTTAGAGCCACCTAGGACTACCCACTTATCTGAAACAGTCATTATTCAAGACAATGCTTTTAAAACCACTGAAAGTCGACCTTCCGTGTTGGACTTTGGAAACAATGTTAGGTTTATCGGGAAACCCGATAATGTACCCAAATTTGATGGTAATTCCAACACTTTTTCTGTTAATGCATGGATACATCGGTTGGAGTCACTCGCAAACATCTACGGCTGGAATGAAAAGACCCTCAACCATATGACTGCGAGTTTAGAAGGCAATGCTCTGTTGTGGTTCGGGCATCTGCAAGACATCACACTTTCCTGGACGGAATGGAAGAAAAAACTGGAGGAATACTTCCCGGCTGGACGAGGTCTTGCAGCCAAGTTACACGACTTCGTGACTGTCACCAAACGCAAGGACGAGAAGGTAATCGACTTTTATTATAAAAAACTATCTCAGGGTAAATTATGCCAACTTAATGACGATATGATATGTGATGTAATAATCTTTACCTTAGGCGACCCACTGTTAAAGGCAGGAGCTCGTGGTACAGGATGTAGGGATACGCGAAGTTTATTGACATATTTGACTGACTCCGCTGTTTCTTCTTCTTCTTCTAGTAAAGCAGGCCATACTCGAGAGGGGTGCTACGGACAGGAAACCTCCTAGAGTGCCGAGTCTCTTGTCATTCCTCTTGATCAGTTGATCCGGGGGAAAGGTAAGGGTTCTTGGACGGTGCGCCCCGGGGGCAACGGTAAGTAATCTCTTGATTTTCAAGTAATTCCTTACCGGTGCTGCTAATGTCCTGTCATGGGGGGGTTGAGGGGGTTCCGCACAGGGTGTTCTCTCATTGAAGGAGAGTTCACCCGAGTGTGTGCTGGAGGGGGGCCTTCGGGCCGGGCGGCTGCGGTCGCGGATGAGGCCTTCGGGCCGGGCGCCTTCGGGCGCGTGAGGGCACAGGAATGCCGCTGCCCTGTATAAAACTGCGGTCCCCGTAACTGTCTAGGCAGAGGCCCTATGATGACGGCCGGGGGGGTTGCCACTGCTGGCCGGCGCCGGCGTGGTGGCCACGAGGATGACCACCTCTATAAAAAATCGCTAAGACAACCTGAGGGGGTGGAACCCGGGGTTTTTCCATCTCCTCCCGGCGTGGAGGTTGTCATGAGGGATCAGTGTGTGGTGTCGCCCTGCATACTACCTTCGAGAGGGGGAGCTTCGGCTCCAGGGCCTTCGGGTCCAAGGAGGGGACAGCCTCGGCTGTCGGCAGCAGGCGGTGTTCGCGGTAGAATGCTCTGCGATCCCGTGTTCACCGTCACCATTGCTGCGAGACGGGCATACCGTGGAGGGTTTAGTCGGTATTTGGCCCCTTGGTCACGAGTCCGACATATCCATCCTAGTTCCCCGGCTAGGCGGAATGCCTAAATGCATTACTCCACGTAAAAAAAAAAAAGGCCATACTCGAGAGGAATGTTATAGTCTTAAGAAGTCTGTAGCCCCCCCTGTTCCCCCCACCAGTAGCGCGAAACCTGAAGATAACCGCGATAAAAAGTCCAAACTGTTTAACATTAAGGCAGTAGATCAGGCTGATCGCAAATATTATAAAACAGTAGTTGCCAATGGACATGATTTGACAGCGTTTATTGATTTCGGCAGTGCTTGTAACACAATCACTTTAACAGCAGCTAATAAAATTTCTTTGTCGTTCAAAACACAGTCGCGTTCTACCATAATAGGATATGGTAATAAAATCACAAACCCGGAAGGCGAAGCTGTGCTTAACCTAAGTGTAGATGGTATCTGTATTAACACTCCAGTTCTGGTAGTTCGGGATGATATGCAAGATACGGATATGATTGTTGGTCGGAAATTCAGTGAGATGCCAGGGGTTTGGGCGACAAAAACCACTCGTACGTTAACATTCACGATGAGAAACGATTTTGACCAAGAACTTCCATTTGCTTGCGAGGACGCGTCAGAAGTTCCTCTTTCAAAAATTGAGCTTAAGATCCCCTATGACACCGTAATAGTTCAAGGCCTTAATCGAATCATTGTTTACACAGACGAAGATGTTGATACAGATACTAGTAGTATACAAGTGCACCGCTCTGAACATAGGGAGCTAGGTAAGGAACTAGACATTCCAGAACAAACAACGGAAATTTGCTGCAATGTAGGTTTTCTTAACGTACTTAATTTGCAATCCGAACCACTTACAATGTATTCACAACGTTGCATAGCTCGAGCACAAATAAATGAATCAAGTGAAAGTAAACAAATCAACTTGGATTTAGATAGTCAAGATATTACTCGCCTAGAGAGTATATTACAAAAATATAACCATTGTTTTGACGATTATTCCGGCCCAAATTCTAGCGAATGTAACGTAGAAATGAAGATCGAACTAACAACAGAAGTGCCTTTCTATCATAGGCCGTACAGAATGTCTCTTAAGGAACAAGAAGTTGTTCGCAACATAGTACAAAATCTTATTGATAAAGAGGTAATTGAACCCAGTAACTCACCATACGCCAGCCCAGTCATATTAGTTGCGAAAAAGTCAGGAGAATACAGAATGTGCGTCGATTACCGTCAGCTAAACAAAATCACGAAAAAGGATCGTTACCCATTACCGGTTATTCAGGATCAGTTGGATAGGTTAAGTGGTGACAAAGTATTTACGAAGTTAGATTTAGCGGCAGGGTACCATCAAATCAAAATGCATCCAGACAGTAAACAATACACTAGTTTCGTGACCCCATTCGGACAATTTCAGTACAAAAAATGCCATTTGGTTTAGCATTTGGTTTTGTTTGGTTTGGTATATTTTCATTCAGTGTATTATAAGCTTTAAGAATAATGTACAACTGTACCTTAAATATTATTTGTTTCTGACAAAATCGCATTTGAAGTTCCAAAAACGGCAAAATCTGCCACTTTTTCGCATGTCCCAGTGGCGGCATAGCCCAATAAAAAAAATCACAACTTTGGATGTAGGTAACGTATTATTATTAACTTTGTATTTTCATAAAGAGCATTTTCTAGAGAGTTGATTTAATCATTTGGATAAATTAATGCATTATTATTTAATAAAACAAGGGAAGCCTTTTTATCGTTGTCCCGCGCGGCAGTTGTTTTGTTATGACTTAAAGATACCCCCTAAAATCTTCTTTGTCTAAAAGCGGTTAGTTGGGCGTCGATTACCACCGAGTGTGGATGCGGAAACAGTTTAATTTATATAAAAACAGGTAAGAATCTCTTTCGATATATTTTAGTACGCCTAGAATGACATTTGTATGGACGCTTAATATGATGGTACACAGTCGAAATAAAAATGTGTATTTTATAATATCATCAATGGCCTTTGCGTCTATTGCAGACAATTTATGGTGTAACATACATTACACCGCCTGGGACGGAATTAAGGAAACGCAGGGATGCCCAGCACCTGAATTACCCTCTCGGCTTCACTGTCTTATCCCACAGGAAAGGCGAGCCAATACGTGTGGAGACAGGTCGGCTGCAGGAATCTGCCGCATATTTCAGGTTGGACCCTACTCGCGCCTTACTGAAACTCCATTCCGGGTTTTATTTTGGAGTATCCTTCTCCTAGATGGATTGCAAATCAATGTCCTCGCATAGGATAGGGTGTCGTACGAGGCGACTAAGTCCACAAAAGAAGCAAGAAGCTATTTCGTCACAGGGGAGATGGTCCTCTTAACATTGGTTTCCATTTTATAATAATAGTTGCAAATATAGTATTAAAATATATTAGTAAAATAAATAAGTGAATCGGTTGTATTGTGTAGGAAATTTCGCAAAAAAATATTATTGGCGACATTTGTATGACGACATTTATATGGCTATTTTAACCGTACAAATGTCGATTGTGGCATACAAATGTCGACATAGTGCCATACAAATGTCGAAAAGGTGCAATACAAGTGTCGTCAGGGTCTTACAAATGCCACAAAAATAATAAATAGTGCTATAAAAATTTTGATACTGCCATATAATGTCGAAAAAATGCCATAAAGATGTCAAAAGCACCTTACAAATGGCTAAATAGTGCCATATAAATGTCGATATTTAAACGTCCATATCTTGGCAACTTATAAAGTAGAGTGGTGACTCCTACAGTATTTTTTTTTGTTTTTAAGACGCTAGGTAGGCCCAATGCCCTTGAGCGTCTGGGCGGAGCTAAGCGCTCTGTACCCGCACCACCCGCTTACCCCGCTCGCTGCGATCGTATGTGAATTTTGTATCGCTGCACCGCCACGAGGTTCAAAGAATAAGATAAAGCCCAGAGGCGCGCAGTTGGCGTTGGCGCTATACTCGTATTTGTCTATCTTTTGTTTGCAGATATTTTATCGTATGAGTATGAGTAGATCATGCATAGGTATACTGGTGCTGGAGGTATTAAATTATAATACAAATATATTCCTCTATGCATTATACTTCACAAGTCTCGATTAGTTAATTTGTGTTTTATTCGTTTCTTACAAATAAATTCCGAAGTCAAAACGACAGATAAAGATTAATATTGAGGCGTATAATGCGTTTATACAGACAGTTTTTACCTCCATAATAAATAAATATAGGTACACATATTGCGGGTGTTTTATAGTAGTTCAGTCAGATACCACGATTATGCTATGCACCACGTTCGCAGGCATTCGAAACTAACCTAGTTAATTTTTATCTTATTCCGTAAATAAAAAAATATGTTGCCACGCGCCGATCTAATACTAAGTTTTTTTACAAACCTAGAAAAAACTAACATCATTTTAATAGTTAACAATCCTTAAACATGTAATCAAACTATAAACAACGGAAATGATATAATATAGCCTATGTTAATCAATTAATTATTATTTTTTAGGAATCGAACTTCATTAAAAACGTTAAATTTTAATGGCAACATGTCCGCACATGTTAGAAAATATAGTTTTTATATTTCAAATGAAGTTTTCTCAAACATAAGTGGAAATATTGTCATTACATTCGTAATATAGGCTGCGAAACACCGTATTGCGCGCGCTAAAGCGCGTCACAACCAAATCAACATTCTGCAGTTATTTAATCTCTGGCTACAATAACATAACTTCAATTTTATTCCACTTGGGCTCAGCACAAGCATACAGAATACAAGGAAGGCACGGAGCGACGAGCGATACAGCCTCCTCGTCTCAAAGCTAGCACACGACTGCCGGCCACGCCTTTCTCGAGCTACATACGCACGAAATTTTGAATAATATTCGATTTCTTTTAAAAAAATTTAGTGATTAACATTATTCTACGTTGCATTTGTAGTATCTGTGAAAACAATTATTCCAGTTTAAAAATAACTTTAATCGAATAAACCGTTAACTAGAAATAAGCAAAGTTACTCGCAAAACGGCCTGTCGTAATGTTCCCTTTGTGGAAAAAACTATAAGTCACAGGGAACAAGTCAAACATTAGAAATGTTCTACATAAAACGTAGAGTCATATATATTTTTTTGTTGAACTGTTAAGAAGATATAGACTATAGAATGTTAGAGTTTACGGCCAAAAACGGCGCCTGGCGCCTTAAGAACCCTTCCTAAAACGATGATTATAAATCAGATTTTCCAAAAATAAAAAATTGCCATACAAATGTCGAAAAAATAAACTCTTCCAAAATTGACCCAGCTGCAGACGCATTGAGTCGTTTACCGATGAATAGTGAAGATTTAAAAAATATTAGAACACACGTTGTATCAGTCATGACCAGAGCTCAATCACGGAAACTGCGCGCGCAACAAACTTGCGATCAAGGTGACTTAGCGACAGATGTACCCGCAAACGATAGGCTTGATCAACCTAGAGTTGTGGAAATCATCAAATCACCTAAAAATTGTATTGAACTCATATTAAGTTCCAATTACAAGTTAAGTAAGACATGTCAAAATAAAACTAGCAAAAAGCAGAGCTTTGTAAGGGCTCGCGGAGTTTTTCTACCTAAACGTACCGGACCGCGACTTTGATCCAATCCGAGGCTTGTTTCATGTTCGATCGAGTCATCATCATCATCATCATCATCATCTCAGCCATAAGACGTCCACTGCTGAACATAGGCCTCCCCCATGGACCTCCACACGTACCGGTTGGAAGCGACCCGCATCCAGCGTTTTCCGGCGACCTCGATCGAGTGGGTACGTAATAAGTCCGTTAAGAACGCAGCTATAAGTGAGAGCAAGAAAGAAATATACTAACCGGACCCCGGTTGCTGTCCGGTACGCCTGTCTGTTACAGCTTTTACTTTGTCCATTAAAAGCGTGTCCAGACGACAAAATCAAATTGCCAATATCATCCACACGTATACAATTTCATAAGCGCTAATTGAGCTCTCGATCCGTAGTGACTGAGCTTGACGACCCCCCCACAGGCGAAGAATTCCTCGAGGCTCTCCAGAGTCTGAAACTAGGTAAAAGTACAGGTCTTGATAACGTACCTGCTGAGCTAGTGAAAATCGGTTGCGTTTCTTCTCCCCTGTACACTCTCTTACAGCGCTGTTGGGATGAGGAAACTATTCCTCAGGACATGAGAGACGCCGATGTCATTACCCTATATAAAGGCAAAGGAGATAGAGGAGACTGTAATAACTACAGGGGCATATCCTTGCTAAGCATTGCAGGAAAGGCATTTGCAAAAGTTGTTCTGAGAAGACTGAACACTTTAGCCTTTCAGATATACCCTGAGTCGCAGTGTGGGTTCAGAGCTGGCCGTTCGACCAATGACATGATATTTACTCTTCGGCAACTACAGGAAAAATCTCGCGAACACCGTGTACCGCTGTATATGGCCTTTAGATTATAGATCTCAACAAGGCATTCGATACCGCGAGTAGGGAAGGTCTATATGAAGTATTGTGCGGAATTGGATGTCCTCCCAAACTTTTGTCACTTATCAGGTCCTTCCATGATGGCATGAATGCCTCAGTTATATTTGATGGTGAGAAGTCGGCGCCTTTCTGCGTAAACCGTGGAGTCAGACAAGGCTGTGTGCTAGCCCCTACCCTCTTTAATATCTTCTTCTCGGCTCTGCTTCTGACTGCTTTTGAAGAGTGCGATGTCGGAGTATACCTGCATACTAGAAAGGATGGAAAACTGTACAATATTAGTCTTCTAAGGTCAAAAAACAAGCGTCTAGACGTAACTGCTAGAGAACTTCTATATGCGGATGATGCTGCACTAGTTGCAAACTCTCAAAACGAACTTCAGGAGTTGGTGACGCGATTTGGTCACGCCTGTCGACTGTTCTCTGTGAGCGTAAACACCAGGAAGACTGTCATCATGGTGCAAGGCGTAAACCAATCTCCGAACATCATGCTCGACGGTGCTGTGCTCGATGTCGTGGACCATTTCTGCTATCTTGGCTCTACCACCACCCAGTCACTATCTAACGACAAGGAGATAGACACTCGGATAGGCAGAGCATCAACTGTTTTTGGGAAGCTTTTCGCGCGCGTATGGAGAAACCGTATGCTCACTACATACACCAAAGTCCTTGTATACCAGACCTGCGTCCTAAGTGTATTGCTGTACGCATCAGAAACATGGACTACATACGCGAAACAAGAACGGAAGCTGAACGCTTTCCACATGCGCTGCCTGAGGACTATACTTGGAGTTACTTGGCAAGATAAAATTAGCAACGAGTTAGTACTCTCAAGAACGCGTTGCTGCAGCTTAACTGCTATGTTAAAGCAGAGAAGACTTCGTTGGCTCGGTCACATACATCGCATGGACCCTGGGAGACTACCACGCCAAGTAATGCTGGGTCAGATAGCGGACGTAAAAAGACCTGTAGGGCGCCCAACTCTACGGTTTAAGGACTCATGTAAGCGTGACATGGACAGTTTTGGCATTGCTGACGGCATTACTGACGGTAATCACGCTGCTCCGCACATAAACACGCACACACACACACACGCACACGCACACGCACACGCACACGCACACGCACACGCACACGCACACGCACACGCACACGCACACGCACACGCACACGCACACGCACACGCACACGCACACGCACACGCACACGCACACGCACACGCACACGCACACGCACACGCACACGCACACGCACACGCACACGCACACGCACACGCACACGCACACGCACACGCACACGCACACGCACACGCACACGCACACGCACACGCACACGCACACGCACACGCACACGCACACGCACACGCACACGCACACGCACACGCACACGCACACGCACACGCACACGCACACGCACACGCACACGCACACGCACACGCACACGCACACGCACACGCACACGCACACGCACACGCACACGCACACGCACACGCACACGCACACGCAAACGCACACGCAAACGCACGCACGCACGCACGCTCGCACGCACGCACGCAAGCACGCACGCACGCACGCACGCACGCACGCACGCACGCACGCACGCACGCACGCACGCACGCACGCACGCACGCGCAGCCGGTACAGCCAGGGTTCAGCATCAGCTCTATCTTGGGTACTAATCTCCTAAGTGCTCATAAAGACGAGTCGGATGACCAAAACAGCGTGTGCCTATGTTGCAACAAACCTGAGTTCCACCAGGTACTGCCAGGGTTCAGCATCAGCTCTATCTTGGGTACTGCTCTTCCAAGTGCTCATCATGACGAGTCGGATATCCAAAACAGCGTTTGTCTATGTTGCATCAAACCTGAGTTCCACTAGGTACAGCCAAGGTTCAGCATCAGCTCTATCTTGGGTACTGCTCTTCCAATTGCTCATCAAAACGTGTCGAGTGACTAAAACAGCGTGTGCCTGTGTTGCACCAAACCTGAGTTCCACTAGGTACAGCCAGGATTCAGCATCAGCTCTTTCTTGAGTAATACTTTCCTAAGTATTCATCAAGACGAGTTGCATGACCAAAACAGCGTGTGCCTATGTTGTATAAAACCCGAGCTCCACTAGGTACAGCCAGGGTTCAGCATCAGCTTTATCTTGGGTACTACTCTCCTAAGTGCTCATCAAGACGAGTCGGATGACCAAAACAGCGTGTGCCTATGTTGCAACAAACCTGAGTTCCACTAGGTACTGCCAGGATTCAGCATCAGCTCTATCTTGGGTACTGATCTCCCAAGTGCTCATCATGACGAGTCGGATGTCCAAAACAGCGTGTGTCTATGTTGCATCAAACCTGAGTTCTACTAGGTACAGCCAAGGTTCAGCATCAGCTCTATCTTGGGTACTGCTCTTCCAAGTGCTCATCATGACGAGTCGGATATCCAAAACAGCGTTTGTCTATGTTTTTGTTTGTTTAATTCAATTCAATTCAATTCAATTCAATTCAATTATTTATTTCAAATCCAGAGATCCATAATATTGTTAGTAGGTACAACAAATCTTAAAATTAATTAAGGTTAGTTACATTAATTACAAAATATTAATAATAAACCTATCTACATACTAAAAAATAAATATAACTAGGCAACCTAAATGCACCACTTCTCAGCATCTGTGGCTGCCACATGCAGTCCATTCCAGTGCATGAGCAGTGGTGCATCCATCTTACCTGCCAACGTTTTCAGGATGCCATTGGTACTGCCACACAGTCTCTGCATAAGTGACGCCGATCTGTTGCGTATAATTGCATAAAAGTCATCTGTGTGCGCCTCCGCGAACATTCCGGACGCACTACAGTGACGTGGCAGCCCCATTAGCATCCTGAAAACGTTGTTATATTGTATTCGTAGAGCATTGTACGCTCGCTGAGTATAGCCGGCCCACAGGCTGCAGGTGTAAAAAGATTGGCAAAAAGCTTTGAAAAGCGTCCTTTTCACGTCTTTGTTACACCTGGCAAACCTGCGCGCCAGCATATTTCCGCGAACGGCCAACGCTCTACGCTCCCTCTCTATGTCGAGGTCATCTTTTAGGTCCTCGGTGACCCAGTGACCAAGGTATTTGAACTTTTTAGTGACCCTGAGTGGTTCCCCGCCCAAGGTCACAGGAGGTACTGTTTTATAGAATTTTCTTCCTGCTTTGAAAACAAGTACCTCACTCTTTTTTCCATTGTACCTTAGCCCATGTCTCACCGAGTACCTCTCACAGATATCCAGCAACTCTTGAAGTGCACTCATGGATGGGCTCAACAACACCATATCATCAGCATAACTGATGTTATTTATGGATTTGCCATCCACGGAGCATCCGACATAGGCATTGTTGAGCTCATCCATAAGCTGGTTCACATATAGGTTAAACAACCTAGGGGAGGACAGCCCGCCCTGCCTTACTCCACATTCTAGACGGTATTCACCCGAGTGTTTATGTGTTTGTATGTAAGTGAGGTGTATGCGCCCGCGCCGCCCCCACCAGTCAGGAATAAACTAGCTTCGTTACATACCGGTTGTTGGTCATTTCGCACCCCAAGTACTTCTCACTGGCGACGAACGGACGTTTACCGCGTGTGTGTGATTATAATTTAATATGTTTTTAACACTTTCGCGCGAGCACCGTCATTGGACGTCAAAAATTGACCAATGTAGCTCGACACAACGTCTAAACACGTCTTCACAACAATGCATAATAAGGGTACAACGTTTGTAAACGTCGGCTGCCCTTACTTTACTCCTATAGCTACGTCATTGCGTCACAACACGGCTCAATTTGAAATCCCTAGCGCCACGCAAAGTCGATATTTTTATATTTTCTGTAGGGCTCACTCACACATATGCAAGTGTTCTCACGCACACATACAACGTCAATGGACGTCGCCCACTCCTATCCCCGCGGTACATTCAGTTCACCTGCGCACGCGAAAAGGGTAACGCGCGTGCAGTTTTGCAGCGGCCGAGATTTTATATTCGCAACGGCGGTTCTGTGTCAAAGTAAGTACATTTTTAATTGATTTTGAGTGTAAGTTTGTAATCAAAAGTTATGTTACGGATAGTAAGTGTTATCTTCTACGTATATCAAAGTAATTTAATCGTTTTATTCGTAGATGAATAAGAAAAAACACAAGAAATTTATGAAGGTGTTTGAATCATCTTCGTCACGGGAGTCATCAGCAGACCCATATGAGGACGATGGAGAGTTTGGGTCTGATAAGGACTACGATCCAGTCGATGAGCAGCATAACGCTAGCGACAGTTCCGTAAGTGTTATTGCTTCAACTTCAGACAATTATGAAGAGGACTCCTCAAGTTGTGAGAGTATTTTTGAAATTCGTAAACGTAAAAATTCCTCACGTAAACTAGTACGGTCTCGCTCTCGGGTGAAAAAACAACAATCACAACCACCGAGACGCAATTCAAGCGTAGATACGGATACTGCTGATACGATTTCAATAGATTCTATGCATAATTACATATTGGACACACTTGAGACATCGCCAGTTCCCGATCCCGTGGCAATGGAGGGCAATCCTCTTGCCTCGCCGGAGGTGGAGGATAGCTTACCACCGCACCCTTCGCCGCCTCCTGTAGCGATAGACGGTAATGTATCTCCACCAGCGACGCCACCTCCTGACCCCGTGGAGCTAGAGAGAGACCCATCACCGCACGAATTACAACCTCCTGATTTAGATGAAATGGAGGGCAACCCGTCACAACATGCTCCACCCTCTCCCGATCGCCCGAACGCCGCACCACCTCAAGTTCTCGAGCAAATAGAGGGCAATCCACCGCCGAACGCCTCACCGCCTCCCGGTCCCGAGGAGATAGAGATCAACCCGTCCTCTATCGCATCGCTTCCTCTTAATCTTGAAGGAATGAACGGTAATATGTCATCTCACGGACCGCCAACTCCTGAGCTCGTGGAGATAGAAGAAAACCCAACACCGCTTCCTAATGTCATGGGCAATGAGGGCAACGCACCAGGCACGGCAACGCTTCCTGGTTCCAGGGGAGTAAGGAGTGACCCATCGCCTGATGAACCTTCTACTCCTCCGTTATCAACACATGTCTCTCGCAACCGTACTCGAAGTAACCCTTCAACAAGTAGACGAGGTCCAAGGCGCAGAACTCCTCCTAGAGACGATGTTTGGGAAAATACAACTGCGGAAATACCTACTTTTGATTTCGACACTATTTCTGCAGGTGTTCAATTTGATTTAGGACCAAACGCTTCAGTTAAAGACGTTTTTGATAAATTATTTCCTACGCACATTGTGGACTTCATAGTAGCAAGAACAAACGAATATGGAAGAGCTCTCTGCGCTGCAAACAGGCCTACAACTAGAAACTCGCGTCGTTATAGATATAAAGACACCGACCGCAAAGAAATACAGGAATTTTTGGGGCTATGTCTTCTTATGGGTCATATTAATGTCCCTAAAAAACGAAAACTTTTCACCTACAGCGATCCCCTATACTATCATCCGATTTTTGGGTATATCATGTCTGGGCGCAGATTCGAACAAATATTGCGATGCCTGTGTGTATCTGAGTTAAACGCACCAGGAAAAGAAAAAATCGTAAGATTCATAGATGCTATTACTAAGAATTTCCGTGATTGCTACAAGCCTACTAAAGAACTCTCTTTGGATGAATCGTTACTTTGGTTTCGCGGGCGTTTATCATTTCGGCAGTATATTAAGTCTAAGAAGGCGCGTTATGGGATAAAGTTCTACGAGTTGACTACTTCTGATGGTTTCGTCCTCAATATTTTCATGTATGCAGGAAATGATGAAGAAGTAGAAAAAGGGAAAAAGACTGAAAAAATTGTCATGCGACTGATGGATCCGTATTTATTGAAAGGGCATCATTTATATATGGATAATTACTATAATTCTGTGACATTATCGCAAAAGCTTTTAGATTTAGAAACGCATACAACTGGAACTTTACGCAGCAACCGGAAAGACAACCCAAAAGAGGTTACCCAAAAGAAACTAAAGAAAAACCAACATGTTTGGACACGTAAAAACAATGTGTATGTCTCTAAATGGGTTGATAAAAGGCCTGTACTAATGATAACTACTTGTAATCATCCCAAACTAATAGAGGTGTCAAATAGATATGGTGTGAGTCGCATGAAGCCAGAGGAAGTGTCTCAATACAATCAGTTTATGTCGGGTATTGACCGCGCAGATCAAATGGTATCTTACTATTCTTCACCAAGAAAGACCTTGAGATGGTACAGAAAGGTATTCTTTCACGTATTGGATCTTGCAGTATGGAACAGCTTCTTCATATACAGAAAATATTGCAAGAACAACAGCAAGAAATACGAATTCGTGACGTACCGGGAAGATTTGATAAGGCAACTAATAAACCTAACTCCAAACATTAAGCCCGAGATACTAATGAAACACAACAAGTACGATAATCGGTTAAAAGAAAGAACAGAATTTGTGGCATCTGTGGGTACTGTAAATACAGGAAACCTTAGTCACTGGCCTGAAAAAATTCCAGTCAGAGCTAACTCTAAGAAGACATCCAACTACATGAAATGCAGAATGTGTACTAAGAAGAAAATTAGAAGGGAGACTTGCCTGAGGTGTAAGGGATGTGAGGAAAAGCCAGCCCTGTGCGCTATATGTTTTGAAGAATGGCACAACCAATCCTAATTTTTCAAGCATGTTATAATCAAAATAACATTGCTGTTGCTTCTGGGACTGATTAATGTTACGATTACTCTTGAATGTTTCAAGTTTTCAGGGTGTAGTTCAGATTGATTTATGCTATACCTAAGTAATTATTTACTAAATGTCAATAAGTTCTTTGTTTCAGGACATACTTTAGTTTCTTGGATAGTTAGTTAATTCTACGGCAGATATTTATGTATCAAAATAAATATGCCATTGTTCTTAAAACTGATTAGTTGCTTGCAGAGTTATCAAAACTTTAAGCATAATTTCGAGTAAATAAATCAACAGGGTATAATTTAGATTGATTAACGTATAGAAAACACACTAAAAGAGTGAAAACAAATATGCCATTGTATTAAAGACTGATTAATTGTTCTAGAATTATGATGACTAAGTATAATTTCGAGTAAATAAAACAACAAAGTACCTATAATTTAGACTGATTAGGAAACACACCATAGGTGGGCAATAATTTTGTTGTAAGTGGAAGTAATTTAATTTTTTTTTTATGTTTTTCAATGTATGTTATCGGTCTTTGATTTACTATAATAAATATTAATAATAACACAAGAGTATACAGTTTATTTCCTTTTTTTCCTACGATTATTTAGATGTTTGCAGTGGGCTACAGTCGTCAAATGTCTCGTTATAATTGCCGTATAATAACGTTGTTGTTGAATGTACTTTTGAAACATGAATATGATGGGCCGGAACGTACATAAACGTCCAAGTCATAAGACGTTGTAACCCTGTGCAAACAAATACGTTAGTAATATGTGACGGAACGTTTTTAAACGTTAACGACGTTACACGTTGGTCACACAAATATAAACGTATACATGCTCTCATACGACGCAACGTTTATAAACGTTAACGTCATACAACGTTGGGTACGTATATATGTACATATATCGATGGCATACGACGGAACGTTTATAGACGTTGACGTTATTAAACGTTGTCACTCAAGCATAAATTATGTTTTCCTCAAATGTGACGGAACGTTAATAGACGTTGACGTGATCAGACGTTGTTTCCTTATTTATAAGCAAAAATTGGTGACATATGGCTGAACGTTTGTAGCCGTAGACGTTACTGAACGTTTGTGTCACGTTTTAAATGATCGTTTCACAAGTTAAAAGCAGTACGTATATTAACGTCAGTTTATTTTGTATGGGAAAATAATGTGTCACTCTAAGTACTATTGGTGAAGTGGGGTGCTCGCGCGAAAGTGTTAAATCATGTCAAATATCCTCGGAAGTTTAACCGCGTTTGACCACAATTCCCAGGAATGGGAGATTTTTAAAAGCAGATTAGTGCAATATGTTAAGTTAAATAAGGTGACCGAGGACAATAAGTGTGCTTTGCTTTTAACTCATTTAAGTGACGAGACATACCGACTGGTAAGGAACTTAGTGCATCCGAAGAAGGTCGAGGATTCTAAGTTCGAGGAGCTAGTAGCTGCGTTAGATAAACAATTAGCGCCAAAACGTTGTATTTTCGTCGAACGGGCGAAATTTTACGAGGCGACGCGTGACGTTGCAGAAAACATCGAACAATGGGCGGCTCGAATAAGTGAACTTGCTGTACGCTGCGAGTTTGGAGCCCCCTTGGATGAGCTGCTTAGGGACAGATTCGTGCTGGGGCTGAGCGTAGGCCCAGAGCGCGACCGGCTGTTCGAGCAGGATGCTGCCACGTTGACGTTCGCGAAGGCCGTGGAAGTGGCCCAGAAGGCTGCGTATGCTAGAAGCGCACGTACTACGTCTGTTCCTGCTGCCGTCGTGCAAGTGAAGCAGGAGCCGATGTACCGGGTTGGTACTAGTCGCCCTGGTACCGGGGGGTCCTCCGACTCTCGACGCTGCTCCGTGTGCGGGCTTAAGAGCCACGACGCAAGTAAATGTAAATACAAGAACTACCGCTGCCAGGTGTGTGGACAAAAAGGGCACTTAAAAAAGGTGTGCAGCGCTGAGAAGGCGAAACAGTGTCGTGTTAACTGCATTCAAGCTGACCTTGATGGATCAGCTGAGGTCTCTCAGAGTGCTGAAGGTTGCAAGGAGTGCGAGCTATTTAATTTAAGGTACGTTAATAATGCACCAATATTATTGGAAGTGGACCTTAACGGTAAAAACTTAACAATGGAACTTGATTGTGGTTCAGGGCCGAGTGTGATAAGTGATAAATTATATTATAAAACCTTTTCGGACTGTAAATTAAAAAAATGCGATATGAGAATGTGTTTCTACAATGGTCATCAAGTCGCGCCATTAGGCTATTTCACTACAAAAATAACATATTTAAAAAAAACACATGACATCGATATTTATGTAATGGAGGATGGTAGTCGGTTAGGTCTATTGGGCCGTGACTTTATGACCAAGTTTAACATGTATTTTGCTATTGATGAACAAAAAATTAATTTTGTTAGTTCGGAATCGTTTCGAAGTGAGCTACCGCGGTTGCTGAGCGAATATTCGAGCCTTTTTAATGAAGACTTAGGAAAATTTAACAAATTTCAAGTAGAATTAAAATTAAAAGATAATGTTACACCTAAATTCTTTAAACCTCGTACAGTTCCTTTTGCTATTAAAAATAGGGTAGAGGAAGAAATTGATAGGCTTGTTGGTTTAGGTATATTGGTACCCGTAAATTTTTCTAAATATGCGACACCTATAGTGCCCGTTTTGAAGGACAACGGTAAAATTAAGATAGCGGGTGATTTTTCCGTAACGCTCAATAAAGATATGATAATAGATAGGTACCCTATGCCCCGCATCGAAGAGGTGTTTGCGCGGCTCGGTGGCGGTAATCGTTATACGAAACTCGACCTTAGTAACGCATATAATCAATTCGTTTTATCAGACGACTCACAAGAGCTCACTACTATAAATACATCAAAAGGGTTATATAAGTATACGAGGCTCGTATATGGACTAGCTAACGCGCCGGCTATTTTCCAGCGCACAATGGAGACACTCCTAGTAGGTATAGAAGGAGTCAGCTGTTGGCTCGATGACGTATGCGTAACAGGACCTACTGATGAATTACATTTATCGCGATTACGGGAGGTTTTAAAAAGGTTTTTATGACTCGGGGTTACGATTGCAAAAAAGTAAATGTGACTTTTTTAAAAATAGTGTAACATATCTCGGTTTTGTAATAGATAAAAATGGTCTACGTGCATGCCCCAAGAAAACCGAGGCTATTTTAAATGCCCCTAAACCGGCAAATATTTTAGACGTCCAGCGATTTTTAGGTATGGTCAATTATTACCGCGGTTTCGTACCTAACGCGTCAGGCATGTTGAGCCCTCTCCACGAATTATTGCGCAACGGGGCTAAATGGGAGTGGGGTTCCCGACAGCAAGAGGCTTTTGAAAGCGTAAAAAAAGAATTGTGTTCTGATCGGGTACTGGGTCATTTTGACCCCGCGGCACAGCTAGTGTTATCGGTAGATGCTGGGCCTGGTCTTGGCGCCGTGCTGAGTCAGCGTGATCCCCAAACGGGAGCGGAACGTCCACTTGCTTTTGCCTCGCGATCGTTAACGGCTAGTGAGCGAAATTACAGCCAAATTCAGAAGGAAGCTACTGCCTTAATATTTGGAGTAAAGCGCTTCCACCAGTATTTATATGGTAGACAGGAGCCATTTATTTTAAAAACGGACCATCGACCTTTATTATCAATTTTTGGTAAAAAGGTTGGGATATCCGTAATGGCGGCGTCTCGACTTCAGCGTTACGCGATTATACTGTCGGCCTATAATTACGACGTACAATACATAAGTGGCTCGAAAAATATAGTAGCGGATTATTTCTCTCGCGCGCCGCTGCCGGAATGTGATGATGAAGAGGAAGAGGGAGAAATATCTTTTCTAAAATTTTTAGACGCAAATGTGGCACCAGTAACATTTGATGACTTAAGGAATGCTACCGAAGCTGATCCAGTGTTGCAAACTGTGATTAAGTATATGAGCCACGGATGGCCACGAAAAATCACTTGCAGTTCAGTTATGCCTTTTTTTAATTGCAAAGCTGACTTGGAAGTAGATAACGGTTGCTTGTTCCGTGGCCATCGGGTAGTTATTCCAACGCCGTATCGTAATCAGATATTACAGGACTTGCATTCTGGTCATTTAGGTATAGTAAAAACAAAGAGTATCGCGCGTAGTAAATTGTGGTGGCCAAAAATTGATTCCGATATCGAACAATGGATAGGATCATGTGCAGTTTGTGTGGCTGCGCGACCATCCCCTCCTCGCGCCGCGCCCGCGCCTTGGCCTCGCCCTTCGGCCGCTTGGCATAGGATACATATCGACTACATGTCGTTTGAGCAGCGGGTATACTTAATAGTTATAGATGCGTATAGCAAATGGCTCGAATGTTTGTTTATGAAAAGCGGTACGTCTACACGATCTCTAATAAACGAGTTGTGTAGGCGACAGATCCTTATTTCATGTTTAATTTAAGTTTAGGTATAATCATGCTCATTTAAAATATGTAAATTGATTTCTAGTATTAAGAAAGCCAAAGATTTCTTTACAATGTAAACTAAAGTTTCAAAAATCCCTAGCTACTCATTATATCATTGTATTAGTCGTAATTTTAATTAATAAGGTTTATTTCGTGCATACTAACTCCATCTATTGAGCCTAACACACTTAATTGTGAATATTTAAAATAAAGTCACAGAGGGCGCTGGCGTGTATACTTAACCAAAAACATATTGCGAATTTACCGTTACCTATCTGCTCACCACGCGACACGCGAGCACTCTCTTATATTTTCACTTCAAAATCCTAGTTTTTATCCATCTTCCACCTGCGTATCCTACAATAAGCTGGTCTTCAAACCGGATCTCATGTGAACAGTGCCAATTAATGTTTACTACGCCTCCGAAGATGGTAATAACTCGACGGCAAAAGGAAATGGCCGAAGCGAAGGCGAACTCGGAACCGCCGCCTACAGCCGACGTGTTACCAGGTACTTCCAACTCCAAAAAAGAAGTTAAGACCGCAGCACCTTCGGTTGCAAGCAGTAGAAGATCTACAGCATCCTCCATAGCAAGGCGTAAACAGCTGGAGTTGCAAGCAGCCGAGGAAAAGGCTCGAATCCAGATGGAGTTGATCGATAAACGCCTGGAAGCTGACCTTGCCGCCGCCGAGGCCGAGGATGAAGAAAAGTCAGACGTTGCTAGTTTAAGTGAAGTGAATCAAGATCTAGTGTCGGACTGGTTGACCCAGCAACATCATGCTAACGAGTACCGCCCACCTGTGCCCCCCGAGCCGGTCGCGCAAGTTTCCGATCGTGCAGCACCAGCACAGCATGTGGACACCGCTAGCAGCATCATGGAGTTGGCGAACGCCCTAAAGGACATGATGGGCCAATCATCGTCGCATCGCGAGGAACGTCTACTCAGCCGTTTGGCCACTCCGCGCGACCTACCTATATTTAGCGGAGACAGTCTAGAATGGCTGCATTTTAAAAATGCCTACGATGAATCATTAGCGTCGTGCAAATACTCAGAATACGAAACTCTGTCCAGACTTCGACGAGCACTGCGAGGCGAAGCCAAAGAAGCTGTCACCGACCTACTGATTGGCAATACCTCGTCCAAGGATATCATGGATGCTCTCGAACTTAAATATGGACGAGCAGAGACCATTATTTGCAACATAACTGCACAATTACGTAAGTTGCACCCATTACCTACGCATTATCAGCAAGATTTAGTTAACTTTGCTACAAAAGTAAACAACTGCGTTGCAACTATACGTGCATTAAAACAAAGTGATCATTTACGCAATCCCGAGCTCGCGTCCGCTATCACAAGCAAATTACCGAGCACACTTTTGGGAAAGTGGACTGAATATGCTTACGAAAAGATCCTAGCAGGAGAATCCAAACTAGAATTGCTGGCGCAATTTCTGAAGAAAGAAGCCAACATGACCCTGGTCACCGGAGCTGTGCAGCCGCGAGAAGTCAAAAAGCCAGCGCCGACCGAGCCCCATTTTAAACGCGACAAAAACGAAGACAAAAGTCGTTATAATACGCACCACGTACTTGCTACTAGTACACGAACTAATCATATTTCGTGCTCATTTTGTAAGAAAGGCGTACATTCACTACCAGACTGTCGCGTATTTAAACGTGCGATGCGCAGAGATAAATGGAAATTTGTTAAAACACAAAGATTGTGTTTTAAATGTTTAACCGCACGCCACGATATAAACACCTGTGATGCACCTGACTGTGACACAGAGGAATGCGGACTAAAACATCACCGCTTACTTCATTGGAAACAAGCTACATCTTCTACGAGTACATTATCATCGGACCCCGCGACTCCCGTGAGTAACGAGCAACCGAGCACGCCGCTCCCGCCGGACCCGCCGCTTGCTCAACCGCGCCGCGCTGCCAGTGATGCTGCCGATGCTACGATCGCTCACGTCGCGACGCCTAACGATGTGACGGACGACTCGAATGAGAACGTGTTATTAAAAGTAGTTCCAGTGAAATTGTATGGACCCCGTGGTGAAATACAGACTTATGCGTTACTTGACGATTGTGCTGCCGTTTCCGTGTTGGACTCTGATCTAGCCGATGAACTTGGTCTACAAAGTGAGCGTCCGAGTGCCGTAAGATTCGTAGACGCGTTCGGCCTTGAAGTGTATCAATCTGACGCGCCCAAAGTTCGCGCCAAAATATCTGGACAGGACAATACCTTTTACGATATAAGTTTACGTAAGAGTTCTAAGTTAAAATTACCACCGCAAAATTTATCCGCCATTAATCAAATTTCATGCAACAAGTTATCTAAAATAAAAAAATGTTGTTTGTAAAAAACGTGTAGTGCCTCGCTTGCTTATAGGTGAAGATAATTATTATTTAATGGCACCGCTCGAGATCATTCATGGTGGCAAAAATGCTCCATATGGAACCCGCTGTCGGCTGGGATGGTGCATCCACGGCTACTGCAGTCGCGCTCACTCCTCCGTGTCTCAGGTAAGTCACAGTGTTTGCCATCTCGCTCACTCTTATGATGGGATCGACAGTACTACTGATCTTGATACCAGTGCACTTAATGACCTAATTAAGCAATCGTATTGCCTAGACTCCATAGGAGTTTCGACCTTATGTCGCGAGAATAAGGCACATCTGCGTGCTATACAGATTTTAGACGAAACTGCACGTTTGATTGATAACCGATGGGAAGTAGGTTTGCCATTTAAACAGGATAACTTGTAACATCTCCCACCTCTCTCCTCAACTAACCCTAACTACCCCTACTTAGCTAGACCTAGACCTATCTAAAATACTAAAAATTCCAATAAGAAAATCTAAAATTCTAAAAAAACTTAAAATACCGCAAACCGTATCTACCTTGACTAATTATTATAAAATAATGCAATTTAACCTAAATAAATTCTAATTAATAAGTTAATATCTTGAATTGGATCAGTAGATTGGCCAAATGATCGTCCAGTGCTCATGTAGGACCCTTCGTCGTAACCGCTAATAGTAACCAAAATCCTTTTCGCATAGTAAGAAAGAGTTATGAATTATACGCCTATAAATCCTAATATTGTTAAATAATTATTAAACCGTGAATTATGTCAGAGTAATAAGAAATATCATTGCAGGTTGTAGTAATGTTTGACTTAATCAGATTAAGTCTATAATAAGATGTAATCAATACGTCAATAGTAAATATGTCAAAATCAAATAAGTCTATAGAATGTCATAGTCAAATTGTCTGTAAGGTATGTTAATGTAAGTAAAGTCTGTCAAATGTAAAAAAAAAGATTATTGCAAATTTATAACAAATTGTAAGAATATCTTATTCAAATGAATTCAGTAATAAATTGTAATCATTAAGTCAATTTGATGAATAAATAATAAATTATATATTTTTTTTAAATTATCTCCCACCGAGCCCTACCGTGACCAGTTACCATGAAAGTAGAAAGTCCTTTTTGTTTGTACTTTATATTTTCCTTTTATATATTTGCTTGCTAACCTAGCTAGCTAAAGGAAAATAATTATATTAACGTCATGGAAAAATATTTTATATTTTTACTATTATAGTACGTACAAACTTACTTATCTACAGTCACGCCCGGATGGAGTCAGGTCTCTAGGCTAAATTATACCTATTTTATTTTATTTTATTTTTAATAGGTATTTCTGAGCACGATGTAATATGTACTTTACCAGCTCAATCTTCATTTCAATCATTAATGGCAGGAATAATATATTCAAAGGGACAATTTAACCCGACAAATTACTGGTAGTAGAGCAGCAGTATTTGATCCACTCTAATTCTCCAGAACTCTGCAATTTTGTAATACATTTTAGTAATCAATGAAGTAATATTAACCAAACTGTAATTGTAGTCATTTTGAATCACACTTTCGGACCAAAATAAACCACGGATCTTGCATCTGCCTCGATCTAGCCTGGATAAATCACTCATTGATATAATTTCAATAATATATGACCCCGTATTTTTAAGGTCAAGTGTGAAAATCACAGATAATCTGCAGAAAACAGAATGTAATCGTCATACAAACTGCCAAGGGACAGGCAAAACAAATATTTATTTGTAAGCAAATTGATTCTACAATACTACATTATATTGTGGTTATTTACTTTAATTTTTCCACAATATATTTCTACCAGTAGCGTTACAAGGGACAAAATATATACAGTCATGTCATAAGTCAAGTCATGTCAATTAGTCATAAATAAATATATGTAATAAAATCCTAACAATCCCTAACCCCACACTACATCCTAGCTACCGCTATTTTGAATTTAACCAATAAACCCATAATTAAGAACAACAAATGCAATAAAAATAGCCATATATGTATTGAAAGGAACCTAGCTACCTACTGTAAATATCTAATGGCTTTGATATATTAAAATTATAAATCTAAATCAATCCTACAAAAGCCCTAGACCTGATAAATAAAAACCCTAACCTAACAGCTAATCTATCCAACTATTCTACCGATATATTTGAAAACTAGCATCCCGGGATGCACATTTAATTTACTCGCGTAATTACTCGATGTGCAATGAGTAATTTCTATGCTATAGCTAACTAAGACGAGTGGAGACACCTCGTTTTAGACCTAAAAATCCTATTTCTCCGTGTGCTAGCCATACTTCCACACAGTGGATTGGGACAGCAGAAGTAAGGCCGGAAAGGGGTAATATAAAAGTGAATATATAAGTATATAGATACGGGATAATTGGACTAGAATCTGGCTTCTTTAAGAAGTCTAGATGACAACCCAAATCTTCCAGATCCTAGGGGGTGACCCTGTCTTAATAAATGCAGGAACTGCCAGGTCCCCACCTGGGTTTTATCAAAAACACCGCAAGTTAGTAATCTGCGCTGTAGTTGCCACCGTTAGGTTACCTGCACAACTTACTAACCCCCCAACACTATGTTGGATCGGAACTAGTTCTCTCTAACCCATAAGTATGAACGAAACAACTCACTAAACTAAATTAAAATTAATATATAGAGTATTCCAACCAAGTTCATTTCAGTGCTTAATATCACTAAAATAAACCAGGCCAAACACTACACATATTAAACACAATTAAAACACAAACTAATTAATTTTCACTGGAAACAACTCAAGACTTTACAATCTTTAAGAATCTATTGATTTATAACTTAAACTTCACTTAGTATGTTCTCACACACTAGCGCTTGTCTAAGCACAAATCAATAAATAATTAAAATTCACTAAAAATTACAAAACCACTATGAACAATACTAACTTTACAATATTAATAAGTCTATTGATTTATAATTTAAACTTTACTAGTACAATATTAAATACTAGCACTTGTCTGAACCACAAATCAATAAACAACACAAAAAGAATTAAACCCACTAAAATTAACACAATTTAAATGTACTTCTCTAAAATTATTCAAGTAAAACCCCACAACAAATTACACTACATTATGCTCCAATCCAAACTCTACCAGCATCATGAGAAACTAGCAAAGTCCAGGTCAGGACACAATATAGGTAACCTAGATAGACCTAGCTAGAGAACCGACGTCCGACGGTTTGCGGAAGGCAACGAAGAATGATCTCGTAAGGGACTCTATTGATCCCTACCTTAGATCCCGTCATCCCTGCTATTTCCCACTTCCTTGTACGTCATTGGTTTCCCAATAACCAATACTGAATTTCATAATTTCGTACAATCCTCTCACTAATTACACCTTATTTCCTAATTAAAATAAGGTCCAAATTGACCTACTTTTGGGTGTGGTTTAAACTATTTCTTTGCGCCTATGGGATTGACACTACAGTTTTTATTCTAACCACCGTTTGTTTTTCTATATGAGCACATATTGTAGAACTCCGCCCTTTCTTAATTCTTTATTATATGGTTCAAATTTGCATAGAATATTTTAACCAAAACAAACATTATTCATTCATTTTTACGACGACGTGTGAAATACGAGTCTAAGCCCTTGAAACATAAGAAACCAAACTGATTTTTAACAGATTTTTAAACTACAAAAGCTTTATGACATTGAAATAAAGTTCAAATTATTTTATGAATAGATATCTTAATATATTGGTTTACTATAAATTACTAGGCCCTCCAAACTTTGTTTCTAGAATTTCAGACGAAATGGCCCACTTGAGATATGAGAAGAAATATAAATACTTAAATTACCGTGGGACACAATATTGGAAATTTAACCGACTTAAAAATAGAACAATACTATGTTCACATATAATGTTAACATGGAAAGGAGCCTGTGACATGTTACAATCGCCTCCCAAAATTTGCTGTAGCTTAAATATATTAACTATATATTTGCGAAAGTAAATTTTCGAAACAAATCAAAATAATTAAAAAATAATAATCGTAATCAAAAATAATGCAATTAAATTATAATAAGAACCCTTTTAACATTCTTCCCTTCTGTGTGTGCCTTTTTTTTTTTGTTGCGGCTGTGTGTGGTGTGTGTTTAAACCAAACTAAAGAATGAACATTTCTGAAAGAATAAGTTTCTAAGTTCAGACATGTTAGAAATAAACAATTAAAAAAACGCAACCAGTTCAGCTTGCCTCAACAAGAAAATAGAAGTTGTGCTTGTAGGACATTTGTTCTAACCTTCTATCGATCCGAATGATACATACGACGTTTCCGACTTTATGTCTATATTTTAGCGACCAAGAGAGGAACTGACGTATCTCTTTTTAAGACAAGATTGAACCTTTTACCAAGGAGCATTTTATGCCACTCGAGGGGTTTTTAGGGCATTCTATGCCACACATTTTCTTTAAAAGATTTAATTCCAACACCGTAACTCAAGACTTAAATCTTCCAAAAAGCCTTTCCCAGTCGGGCGCATGTTCATCATTAACGGGACGTTAATATAAAAGATTAAACTAATGCTTAACCTTTCGTTTCTACAATGAAGCGCTAAATAAATAAGTTTATTTATAATAATTATTAAAATTCCTAAATAGTACTGACCAATAAAAAAGCACAACTAATCATTAAACTGATTCGAAATGAGCTACATAATACATATTTTCATTAAAAGTTCTAAGCTCACTTCGCATTATGCTTTTCCGTATGAAGAAAGTACTATGACGTCACATTAATGATGGGTGTGTGAGTTCTAGATCAGGTGTTGTGTGTAGTATAGAGATAACACGGAAGCAGTTTAAACTCTGCAAGTATGCTCTTTTTTTAGCGAGCCTAACCTAACTCCAAACTACCGTGTTACCTCCCTTGTATAGTGTAGTGTTCCGGTCAGAATGTCAAAAAAGTGTTTTGAATTTAGTTTTGCTATTTTCTCAGAGCCCTGCATAAACAAATATATTTCATGCAATTACTAACATGCACTAACTCGTAGTTTAACATTCATCGAATTTATTCGTCTTCATTCTTTTTTTTCATACATCCCTGAAAATTTAACAATACTTTCGCAAAAAAAACAATTAATAAGAAGTATTAATAATGCGTAATCTTTTTTATGAAAATTTACTGTTAGCAAACATACAATCAATACATCTATTACAACAAAACTATTTTTTTTTTTCAACTCTATTACCTATTTGAAAATAACAGTGCAATATACTACATAGCAAAGTTTATATATTTATACCATCTTGTGATAAAAAAAAACTAAACAACATCTACTTGCTATAAATTGTAACTATGGAGAGCCTGGCAAAATAATAATAAACATGTTAAACTTTGAAATTATTTAAAATTAACAAAATAAAATTAAATAGGTAGGTATTTATGTCATAAACATGAAAAGAAACTATCTAATGTGATAACCTGATAACCATCTACATTACCAGCTATAAAAATTAAATAATACTTTAAACTGTATTTAAAAAATACTAAAAATTCAAAACGTAAATAAAGAATAAATAATATGTTTGTAATGTAATACATTATTATTATTTTTATTTTAACCTAACCTACTTGTATTGACCAATATATTGTACGTAATTAAATATCGAAATTTCATTATTTATGTGTATTTTAGTCTAAATTTATTAAATTCACACGTAATTAGATCTAAATGGAAACCTAGATTACCTAACCAACTGCAAAAACGCCCTTATTATAAGTGTCACAAGCTTCACAAATTACCTGTTTGTGGATATAAAACTATTTAAGTCAACCCAAAATTGTGGCTTATAGAAAAATGTTTACTGTACTATTTACTCATAAATATTCCTAGCATATATGTGGATAAAGTAAACATATATGTGAAAAATGTATGTATACCTGAAAAGGTAAAGTCTCAAAATAAATGAACGTGTAATTATATACTATGCAACTCGATTTATATATAGGTACCATAAAAACGTTGAACTTTAAAATACTTATTGTCATTTTATTTTTTAAATTATTCGCTTTTACAATTCTAGCTCAGAAATTGTAATACTATTAACAACCTATGTTTACATATAAAAACAATGATAAAAAAAGTAATAAGCCATTTCAATAAACACTAGATAAAATAAAACAATGGCTTAATCGCGACCTTATTAACTCGCGTATTACTATACCTACACGAAGATTTCAAAAATTCCTATTCATATGTATAACGCCGAGCGAATATATGCACCACAACGTACACATAGTCCATTGCGTACCAATTATCTAGCCCACTTCGTTATGTTCGTAAACCCCGTCTGTACGAAGTAATCTATAAGTCAATGCATCTATCCTACGGACTTTGTAAAAAAAAAGTTTGTTTAATAACGCAATGTTAACAAGATTAGATGATAATGACTTACAGTATTGATGGGAATACACAATCAATTTATTAATATACCTTGATGAATTAGTCGATTATCGTAACCAAATGTAGTGAATCCATTATAATAATGTTATCCTAAAGCACTAAGCGTAAAACCAACCCATAAATATGTAGGTAAGTAATTTTAAAATTTATTTGAATTCATACTAAACGCTATTCCCTACATGGTAAAAAATAAAATATTCAAACTTTAACTTTGAGCGATAACAAAAACAACACTCACGTTACACTCAAGTGGTTTGGCACAAAACTTTTTGTTATTCTTCGAATGACTTTAACTTTAAACTCAAATTTCAGTCAAGTGGCCGGCGCGACATGTTTTTGTAACTATTCTCGATAACTTTTAAGAATGTCTCGAGTGACGTCGATAACAAATGAACCACAAACATACAGAGTTGTAACGTATTAACTTATTTCAACCTTTAACTTAACCTTTACCTTAACCTTTAGTCTCCTAATAAGCAAAAATTACCTGTGTTATAGGTAGGTAAACTAGTAATACCTCTGAATGACTAACTCTAGTATAATTTTTAAAGCTTTTAAAATACTACACTTTAATCAAGTAATTATACCAAACAACACAATTATAAGAGAGTGTGATAAATAATGTATGTATGTATGTATGTATGTTTATGATTTATAGAAACAGAAACACAAGACACAAAGTTACAAAGTAAATTATGCAACAAAAATGAACTTTTTCCTAAATGATAATCTCCCTATAAGTATAATTTTGATAGATAATTAATAATATTATGTGTAGTATTTGAACGATTTTTAACAGTACCGAATTAACTTTAATTTATGAAAACAAATAAGATGATAGAATGATTTGCTACAAAACCAGGTAATTCACATAATCTACGTAAGTTCAATCGCAATGCTATCATAATCAAATTTACCTGTATTTTTTCAACTTTTAGTAAATGACTGAAACTACAAAGATGTCAATATTGTCCTAATGAAACTGTAATATTGAACACATATGTGCCGAAAACTACAAACTTCATTCAGCCTTGCCAGTTGGCAATGATAATGTTTGTTTTGTTAAGTAGGTAGGTATACTAAAATATACGTATTAAAATGTTTTCTAATTTTGACTATCCCTATTTTAAGCCACTGCATCTAGGAATCGAACCCAGATTTTATTTATAGTAATCACGCAATCGACTTCAATACAAATTCAACACAAACTAAGGCTTATAAACTAACGTAAAAACGTAATGTAAAATTATTTTGATTACAGTTTGATGAACTATTATTACATAAAGTAAAGACTAACTTAACATGAGATCACTTTACGCTAAGTGAACCTTTCATGTTTAATTAATGTTAGACGAAATAAAATATATATACTTGTTTCTCTAATTTCTAAAATCTACATTGTACATATGTATAAAATTCATATCAAAATCTAATAACAACAAACCCGCAATTTTAGACTATTTTAAGCGTTACAACGCACGCCTCCCCATGTATACAACTTTAATAATTTTAGCTAACTAGTATCAATTTACATTTAGAACATTACTATGTACGCCTCCCCATGTATACAACTTTAATAATTTTAGCTAATTAATATCAAATAAGAACTATTTCATCATTATAAATTAAAACATTTAAACGTTAAAACTATCTTGACATTGAATAAATACACCTACGTGTTTTCTAATTGACATAAAAAACTCTACTCCATATGCTATCCGTTTTCACGACAACAATTGTGCTGTTATAATCGACCGTTTACACAAGTCAACTATAACAACAACTTTGATCCAAAACAAGACATGTAACTCACAATGAAACTAGTAACGTTAATCAAATTATAATAACTCCAAATTAAAACAGACTCGCGGCATAATTACATAAATATACGAATTATTATAAAATATATATAATATATTAAATTTTATCCTGGTCTCATGGAACCAATCGCATTAAATATACGAATTATTTTAAAATAATAAACTTAATCCTGGTCTCAGACAACAATTTGTAACAAATATACGAATTATTTTAAAATAATAAACTTAATCCTGGTAACTACGGCACCAATTGTAACATCTCCCACCTCTCTCCTCAACTAACCCTAACTACCCCTACTTAGCTAGACCTAGACCTATCTAAAATACTAAAAATTCCAATAAGAAAATCTAAAATTCTAAAAAAACTTAAAATACCGCAAACCGTATCTACCTTGACTAATTATTATAAAATAATGCAATTTAACCTAAATAAATTCTAATTAATAAGTTAATATCTTGAATTGGATCAGTAGATTGGCCAAATGATCGTCCAGTGCTCATGTAGGACCCTTCGTCGTAACCGCTAATAGTAACCAAAATCCTTTTCGCATAGTAAGAAAGAGTTATGAATTATACGCCTATAAATCCTAATATTGTTAAATAATTATTAAACCGTGAATTATGTCAGAGTAATAAGAAATATCATTGCAGGTTGTAGTAATGTTTGACTTAATCAGATTAAGTCTATAATAAGATGTAATCAATACGTCAATAGTAAATATGTCAAAATCAAATAAGTCTATAGAATGTCATAGTCAAATTGTCTGTAAGGTATGTTAATGTAAGTAAAGTCTGTCAAATGTAAAAAAAAAGATTATTGCAAATTTATAACAAATTGTAAGAATATCTTATTCAAATGAATTCAGTAATAAATTGTAATCATTAAGTCAATTTGATGAATAAATAATAAATTATATATTTTTTTTAAATTATCTCCCACCGAGCCCTACCGTGACCAGTTACCATGAAAGTAGAAAGTCCTTTTTGTTTGTACTTTATATTTTCCTTTTATATATTTGCTTGCTAACCTAGCTAGCTAAAGGAAAATAATTATATTAACGTCATGGAAAAATATTTTATATTTTTACTATTATAGTACGTACAAACTTACTTATCTACAGTCACGCCCGGATGGAGTCAGGTCTCTAGGCTAAATTATACCTATTTTATTTTATTTTATTTTTAATAGGTATTTCTGAGCACGATGTAATATGTACTTTACCAGCTCAATCTTCATTTCAATCATTAATGGCAGGAATAATATATTCAAAGGGACAATTTAACCCGACAAATTACTGGTAGTAGAGCAGCAGTATTTGATCCACTCTAATTCTCCAGAACTCTGCAATTTTGTAATACATTTTAGTAATCAATGAAGTAATATTAACCAAACTGTAATTGTAGTCATTTTGAATCACACTTTCGGACCAAAATAAACCACGGATCTTGCATCTGCCTCGATCTAGCCTGGATAAATCACTCATTGATATAATTTCAATAATATATGACCCCGTATTTTTAAGGTCAAGTGTGAAAATCACAGATAATCTGCAGAAAACAGAATGTAATCGTCATACAAACTGCCAAGGGACAGGCAAAACAAATATTTATTTGTAAGCAAATTGATTCTACAATACTACATTATATTGTGGTTATTTACTTTAATTTTTCCACAATATATTTCTACCAGTAGCGTTACAAGGGACAAAATATATACAGTCATGTCATAAGTCAAGTCATGTCAATTAGTCATAAATAAATATATGTAATAAAATCCTAACAATCCCTAACCCCACACTACATCCTAGCTACCGCTATTTTGAATTTAACCAATAAACCCATAATTAAGAACAACAAATGCAATAAAAATAGCCATATATGTATTGAAAGGAACCTAGCTACCTACTGTAAATATCTAATGGCTTTGATATATTAAAATTATAAATCTAAATCAATCCTACAAAAGCCCTAGACCTGATAAATAAAAACCCTAACCTAACAGCTAATCTATCCAACTATTCTACCGATATATTTGAAAACTAGCATCCCGGGATGCACATTTAATTTACTCGCGTAATTACTCGATGTGCAATGAGTAATTTCTATGCTATAGCTAACTAAGACGAGTGGAGACACCTCGTTTTAGACCTAAAAATCCTATTTCTCCGTGTGCTAGCCATACTTCCACACAGTGGATTGGGACAGCAGAAGTAAGGCCGGAAAGGGGTAATATAAAAGTGAATATATAAGTATATAGATACGGGATAATTGGACTAGAATCTGGCTTCTTTAAGAAGTCTAGATGACAACCCAAATCTTCCAGATCCTAGGGGGTGACCCTGTCTTAATAAATGCAGGAACTGCCAGGTCCCCACCTGGGTTTTATCAAAAACACCGCAAGTTAGTAATCTGCGCTGTAGTTGCCACCGTTAGGTTACCTGCACAACTTACTAACCCCCCAACACTATGTTGGATCGGAACTAGTTCTCTCTAACCCATAAGTATGAACGAAACAACTCACTAAACTAAATTAAAATTAATATATAGAGTATTCCAACCAAGTTCATTTCAGTGCTTAATATCACTAAAATAAACCAGGCCAAACACTACACATATTAAACACAATTAAAACACAAACTAATTAATTTTCACTGGAAACAACTCAAGACTTTACAATCTTTAAGAATCTATTGATTTATAACTTAAACTTCACTTAGTATGTTCTCACACACTAGCGCTTGTCTAAGCACAAATCAATAAATAATTAAAATTCACTAAAAATTACAAAACCACTATGAACAATACTAACTTTACAATATTAATAAGTCTATTGATTTATAATTTAAACTTTACTAGTACAATATTAAATACTAGCACTTGTCTGAACCACAAATCAATAAACAACACAAAAAGAATTAAACCCACTAAAATTAACACAATTTAAATGTACTTCTCTAAAATTATTCAAGTAAAACCCCACAACAAATTACACTACATTATGCTCCAATCCAAACTCTACCAGCATCATGAGAAACTAGCAAAGTCCAGGTCAGGACACAATATAGGTAACCTAGATAGACCTAGCTAGAGAACCGACGTCCGACGGTTTGCGGAAGGCAACGAAGAATGATCTCGTAAGGGACTCTATTGATCCCTACCTTAGATCCCGTCATCCCTGCTATTTCCCACTTCCTTGTACGTCATTGGTTTCCCAATAACCAATACTGAATTTCATAATTTCGTACAATCCTCTCACTAATTACACCTTATTTCCTAATTAAAATAAGGTCCAAATTGACCTACTTTTGGGTGTGGTTTAAACTATTTCTTTGCGCCTATGGGATTGACACTACAGTTTTTATTCTAACCACCGTTTGTTTTTCTATATGAGCACATATTGTAGAACTCCGCCCTTTCTTAATTCTTTATTATATGGTTCAAATTTGCATAGAATATTTTAACCAAAACAAACATTATTCATTCATTTTTACGACGACGTGTGAAATACGAGTCTAAGCCCTTGAAACATAAGAAACCAAACTGATTTTTAACAGATTTTTAAACTACAAAAGCTTTATGACATTGAAATAAAGTTCAAATTATTTTATGAATAGATATCTTAATATATTGGTTTACTATAAATTACTAGGCCCTCCAAACTTTGTTTCTAGAATTTCAGACGAAATGGCCCACTTGAGATATGAGAAGAAATATAAATACTTAAATTACCGTGGGACACAATATTGGAAATTTAACCGACTTAAAAATAGAACAATACTATGTTCACATATAATGTTAACATGGAAAGGAGCCTGTGACATGTTACAAACTTTACTATGCCCGATACTTATAACTATGCATTATTTCGCATGCAATCTTTGTTGCGTAAATTCGATTATGACCCTGTTTACGCGAATAGGTATGCTCAGGAAATAAATAAGTTACTATCCGAGGGGTATGCGAATGAGTTACAGGAAAACGAGCTCTCAGTCAATCATGTATGGTATATTTCACATTTTGGTGTACAAAATGTAAATAAACCCGGTAAATTAAGATTGGTCTTTGATTCAAGCGCACGCGCTAGGAATAACATGTGTTTGAATGATTATCTATTGACGGGGCCTGATTTATATAACTCGCTTTTAGGTATAATGTTGAGATTACGCGAGAAGGAGTTCATCATTATTGGTGATATTAAGGACATGTTTTTACGTATTAAAATTCGTCCAGAAGATCAACATGTTTTTCGATTTCTATGGCAGGCGTCAGCTACTGATCCGATTAAAACATGTGATGCAAAGCCTTATTTTCGGTGCAAATTGCGCGCCTTTTATCGCGCAACATATAAAAAATAAAAATGCACTTAAATACGAAGACCAGTATCCCGAAGCTGTTCAAGTGATTATAAACTCGCATTACATGGACGATTGTTATTATTCTACAGATAGTGAGGAAAATGCTATTCAATTAATTAAAGATATTACGTACATACATAGCATGGGCGGCTTCGAGATACGTGGTTGGTCTAGCAACAGCAAAACGGTTTTGAATGCGTTACCGGCCACAGCGCTGGCTCAATCAGCTGTTCAGTTCAAGGACGGAGCTACGAATATGACTGAGCGCGCTCTCGGTTTAATGTGGCATCCTGCTGACGACACCTTTAGCGTAAAAGTGTCGACTGGGCAGATCTCGCCCGAGATTTCAAATGGAAGCGTTCCGCCTACAAAGGCTAAAATGCTAAGCATTATTATGTCAATACACACATAATGTATTATGACTTACATGGTTTTCTCACTCCGTTTGTTATAAAAGCTAAAATTTTATTTCAAGACGTACATCGAAGCGGAGTCGACTGGAAGTGCCACATCCGGCCTGAAGAACATACTCGTTGGAAGGTTTGGCTCGACGAGTTGAAACAGCTGGAGTCGCTGCGTATACCGCGCTGGTACCTGCGGGCCGGCGCCTGGACGCCGTGCTATGACTCACCGTCTACGTCTACGTCTTGCGAGAAGATAATGGATATACAGATGCACATTTTTTGTGACGCATCTATTAAAGCCTACGCTACGGTAATAAATATTGGCGTTTTACGCGTGCTGATGGTTTCGTACTCGTTTGTTTGGCTGCTAGTAAAAGCCGCGTAAGTCCTTTACGTCCAATTTCGGTCCCAAGACTCGAATTGCAAGGATGTCTTCTTGGGACACGGTTGGCAAAGACTATTGCCACTGAGCAAAAGAATCTGGTGCCCAGTAAGCGATATTTTTGGACAGATTCCAGTACTGTCTTACAATGGATAAGAAGTGACCCCAGGAGCTACAAGCCTTACGTTGCTCATAGGCTTGGGGAGATCGATGAGCTGACTAATGTCAATGAATGGCATTACGTGCCATCTCGTTTGAACATAGCTGACATTGCTACCAAGACGGATAGTCCTCCGCTGAAGTACAGTGACGCGTGGTTTCAAGGTCCAGCATTCCTGCGTCAACCCGAAGATCAGTGGCCAAAGGACTTGAGGAATGCGAAGATCGTCGACGAGGCTACCTGTGAAAAAAGAAATGTTAATGTGGTTAGTACACTTGAAATACACTCACCTGTACCCGATGAAGGACGCTTCTCCAACTGGATCCGACTTGTACGCACTGCTGCAAGAGTTTTATGTTTTATAAAAATATGTAGACAAAAGTGTCATGAAAGAAAATTAAATCAAAGAAGAAAGAAGAATGAAAATAATAAAGACACATTACAGCTCGATTCTGCAATGATGAAGAGGGCAGAAAAACACATAATAAAAAAGTGTCAAAGTGATACCTTTGCTGCCGAGATTGCCTGTGTTACGCAAGGCAAACCACTGCCGTCAAACAGTCGTCTACTAAAAGTGACTCCATATTTAGACGACGATGGAATCCTTCGTGTTGGCGGTCGCATAGATCAAACTGCAGGGGTAGAACTGTCAACTACACGTCCACCGATCTTGGATGGAAAACACAGAACCACTCGGTTGTTAGTTGAATACTACCACCGACGTGCCATGCACGTGGCGAATGAACATGTTGTCAATGAATTACGCCAGGCGTATTGGATCGTGAATCTGCGTCCGACTGTACGCAGCGTCGCCGCGCAGTGTTTGTTTTGCCGCTACCGACGCGCTCGGCCGCAGCCTCAGAGGATGGGTGATTTACCTGCCGCGCGCTTACAGTACAGTCGAAGGCCATTTTCATACACAGGAGTTGATTTTTTCGGCCCTATGGAGACGACCATTGGTCGAGGAAGACAGAAAAGATATGGCATGCTTTTTACATGTCTCACCGTGCGAGCCATTCACATCGAGATCACAGAATCACTGAGTACGGACTCTGCAATTATGGCGCTCATACGTATGTCTGCTCGCCGTGGCACTCCGCTGGTTCTATTTTCAGATAATGGTACAAATCTGCGAGGAGCCGACAACGAGCTGAAGATGAGTCTTCAGCAACTGAACGTAGACAAACTGCGCGAAGATGGAGCCGTCCGTGGGATTGAATGGCGATTTATCCCTCCCGGAGCCCCCGAAATGGGCGGCGCATGGGAGCGCATGGTCCGCACAGTTAAGACGGCGCTCAAGGTCGTCATGAAGGAGCGCGCACCACATCCTGAAACCCTATCCACGTTGATGGCAGAAGTGGAGGCTCTCGTAAACAGCCGTCCTATCACACACGTGTCGACGGATCCCGGTTACCCCGAAGCGTTAACGCCTAATCATTTTTTAATTGGTAGTTCATCTACTGGAGCTCCTATAGGTAAGTACGACGATTCTGACCTTTGCCTTCGCAAAAGGTGGCGCGTAGCTCAACGACTTACAGATATGTTTTGGGCTAGGTGGATTAAAGAATACTTACCTACACTTCTCCCTCGTCAAAAATGGACTAGGGAATCTAGATCGTTAAAAGTAGGAGATTATGTAGTACTGGTCGATCCCAATTTAGAGCGCGGCTCCTGGCGACATGGTGTAGTGAGCGCGGCGCACGCTGGCCGTGACGGCCGTATTCGAGTGGTAGATGTGCGCACACGCTCAGGTCAGCTGCGCAGACCTGCCACACGCGTCGCATTACTGTCCCCAGTTGATGGCTAGTGCTTATCAGCACTAAGGGGCGGGGATGTAGGCGACAGATCCTTATTTCATGTTTAATTTAAGTTTAGGTATAATCATGCTCATTTAAAATATGTAAATTGATTTCTAGTATTAAGAAAGCCAAAGATTTCTTTACAATGTCAACTAAAGTTTCAAAAATCCCTAGCTACTCATTATATCATTGTATTAGTCGTAATTTTAATTAATAAGGTTTATTTCGTGCATACTAACTCCATCTATTGAGCCTAACACACTTAATTGTGAATATTTAAAATAAAGTCACAGAGGGCGCTGGCGTGTATACTTAACCAAAAACATATTGCGAATTTACCGTTACCTATCTGCTCACCACGCGACACGCGAGCACTCTCTTATATTTTCACTTCAAAATCCTAGTTTTTATCCATCTTCCACCTGCGTATCCTACAAGTTGAAAGAATTGTTTTCAAGGTTTGGCGTGCCACATGTTATTGTATCAGATAACGATGTTAAAATTAAGTCAACAGAATTTGAACATTTTTGTGCGATAAATGGCATTAGATATGTAACATCGCCTATTTACCACCCAGCAAGCAATGGGCAAGCGGAAAATTCTGTAAGAATATGTAAAAAGATGTTAAAATGTATATTATCTACCGCCCATTCACAAACAGATGTACATAATAAGTTATTAGGATATTTATTTGAATATCGAAATACATCGCATTGTTCTACTGGTTTATCGCCAGCGCAAATCATGTTTGGCCGTAGCTTGAGGTCACGTTTGGATCTGGTTTTACCTCAACGTAAAAATGATTTTGTTTTAAAAGATCACAATGAAGGGCTGCATAGTAGACAATTTAAAAAAGGGGATAAAGTATGGTTAAGATGGTTTACAGCAAGGAAACAATTTTGGACTTTAGGTTTAATACAAAATATAATTGGTAACCGGATGTTTGAAATATATGTTAACGATTACAATGTTTTGTGCAAACGGCACATTGATCAGATCATGAGGTATACGGGGAGCACAAAATTTGACAGCAATGTAAGAAAAGGTGAGGACGATGACAAGGATACGTGGTTCACTCCGCCACCGCCCTCGGCATCGCCGCCATCTTCGCCCCCGCTACCACTTAATCCGCCTCCTTCTCCAGTGACTGTCACTCAGCGGTCGGATTCCGTTTCCAGTGAAATAGAAAGTGAGGAGTGTAACACAGAGTTACCGGTGGAAAAGGAGGCAGAGCAAGTTTCCGGTTCGAATGTGGAACCTGCATCCTCATCCATCGCGGATAACGCCCCCGCGCGGCCGCTACGGATTGGGCCCACCTTGAGGCCTAGGACTAAGAAAATAGACTATACTTTGTAAAAAAAAAAAGGGTAGTAAATAAGTGTTAGTTTTAATTCTTGTGTTTTCTTATTGTTATCAGGTTTCAAAATTAAAGGGGAAGGAGTGAGGTGTATGCGCCCGCGCCGCCCCCACCAGTCAGTAATAAACTAGCTTCGTTACATACCGGTTGTTGGTCATTTCGCACCCCAAGTACTTCCCAGCTCATCAAGACGTGTCGAGTGACTAAAACAGCGTGTGCCTGTGTTGCACCAAACCTGAGTTCCACTAGGTACAGCCAGGGTTCAGCATCAGCTCTATCTTGGGTACTACTTTCCTAAGTACTTATCAAGACGAGTTGCATGACCAAAACAGCGTGTGCCTAAGGTTGTATAAAACCCGAGCTCCACTAGGTACTGTCAGGGTTCAGCATCAGCTATCTTGGGTACTGGTCTACCCAGTGATCATCATGACGAGTCGGATATCCAAAACAGCGTGTGTCTATATATGTTGCACCAAACCCGAGCTCCACTAGGTACTGCCAGGGTTCGGCATCAGCTCTATCTTAGGTACTACTCTCTTAAGTGCTCATCAAGATGAGTCGGATAACCAAAACATATTGTGCCTTTGTTGCACCAAACCTGAGTTCCACTAGGTACTGCCAGGGTTCTGGGTCATTTTGTTGAACTTCACGCCGACGTTGCAATTGGCGTGCAGTCGGCGTGCAGTCGGCGTGCAGTTCCCATACAAGTTGCAGTCGGGTTGTAGTCCGTCTGTATCGGCCCTAAGTCACTGCATAATTTTAGCAGTTCCAAGCAATTAGTAACACTAAAACTGTTTCTCGAACTGAAAATACCCGATTTAAGTTTGTTAACACAACATGACTGATCAGTTCATCAGCGTCACAAAACATACCAGTAAATTGACCTCCGCAGTGAATATACAGCAAGATTGATTGTTCTAGTAGGTATTCACAGAAACTTAATTGCTAAATTGGGAATCAAACCAAGCGAAGCGAGGTGGGTCTGAATCCAAAATTAACTTTTGTATTCATTGTTGTTAATGGCGATGAGTACCCACAACACAAGCCTTCTTGAGCTTACTGTGGGGCTTAGTCAATTTGTATAAGAATGTCCAATATTTATTTATTTATTTACTACTAACGCCATCTGTTAGAGAAATAAATAATTAACATTAGCACGAATGTTAATTCATTATTTTGCCAACAGATGGCGCTAGTAGTGATACAAAGTGTTATTACTTTATTTTATTTTTTTAGGTTTATAAAATGATATTTTTATGTTTGATAACACATCTAGACATCAATTTAAATTACTATGTTAAATTTCAAACCTCACAGTGCGATAGTTTTTCCGTAAAGTGTGCCACAAGAATGCATAGTTTGTCGAATTTGTTTAGATTTGTTTATTTTATTTTACAATTAGCACTAACAATTAAACCTTACGTACTAATCGGTGTTGTGTTACTTATGTCTAACATGCAGACAGGTACTTAATTAAGATGGATTAAATTACAATATATTACATGGGGGATAAAATTAATTACAATTGCAATAAAAATAAATTACCATAAATTACTATAAATTAAACTAGCAAAAAGCAGAGCTTTGTAAGGGCTCGCGGAGGTCCGGTTGCTGTCCGGTACGCCTGTCTGTTACAGCTTTTACTTTGTCCTTTAAAAACGTGTCCAGACGACAAAATCAAATTGCCAATATCATCCACACGTAATATACAATTTCATAAAAGTGCTTATTACATCCTACACGGCCGCCCAGTACTTTTTGTAAGAAACCCAACTGGCTTTCCTATATAATGTTGGGTCAGCGAGCCAATGTTCTTGAATTTATTTTTGCGTCCACTCTACACAAGACTCCACTCCACTTTTCGATCAAAAACTATCCCGTCTCGACACCTACTGGCGGTAATCACGCTGCTCCGCACATAAACTAACACACACAGTTCCACTAGGTACAGCCAGGGTCCAGCATTAGCTCTATCTTGGGTACTGCTCTTCCAAGTTCTCATTAAGACGTGTCAGATGACCAAAACAGCGTGAGCCTATGTTGCACCAAACCTGAGTTCCACTAGGTACAGCCAGGGTTTAGCATCAGCTCTATCTTGGGTACTAATCTCCTAAGTGCTCATCAAGACGAGTCGGATGGCCAAAACAGCGTGTGCCTATGTTGCAACAAACCTGAGTTCCACTAGGTACTGCCAGGGTTCAGCATGAGTTCTATCTTGGGTACTGTTCTCCCAAGTGCTCATCATGACGAGTCAGATGTCCAAAATAGCGTGTGTCTATGTTGCATCAAACCTGATCGAGTTCCACTAGGTACAGCCAGGGTTCAGCATCAGCTCTATCTTGGGTACTACTTTCCTAAGTTCTCGTCAAGACGACCCATATAACCATTCCAGTCGCAGAATCACAAAGTGGTAACTAAATGTCAGATGTGTCGTAACAGAGTCCACATAATGTGTCTAGAATTGTTTCGAAACAAAGTGTCGTCGCCGTGTCTACACTTTTCCGTAACAAGGTGTCGACACATTTGTGTGCACTTTGCGTGCGGTTTGCGACTAAATCTGACAGCAAATTTGTGACAGCAAATGTCAATATAAAATACCTCTTGAAAACCAAGGTTTGTCAAACTACTATTAGTGTCTCGTGTGCTCGTAATTCTAGTAAGTCATCATGGGCAATGCAAATGATAATAATCGACCGAAACCATATAAACACCCAACACCCGTCAACCTTTTACAGAAAAGTTTTTAAAGAAATGCAATAAGCTACTTAGGTCAGGCAACGAATGCTCCAAAAGTTGTAGAGGGAAATGCTCGGAACACAATTTTTGACTCCGTAACTCGGTTTGACAAGTTAGGAGGTGAACATATAAAAAAAATAAAAAAATAAAAAGTCATTTATTGTCGCAACAAAACTTACAGCAACAAATCGAACAAAGAGAAAACAAAAAAGGTTACAGCTTACATTATAAGGTCAACATACAAAACATATCAAAACAAAACATATCAAAAGTCCCCGGCCGTAGCCCTTGAGCGGGGGGGAGAGAGGGGGCTTTGAAGGTCCCATTTTCCGGTTTTTCGATTATATCTCGGAAACTATGCATCTCAGCGACATGGCCACTTATAAAAAATGAAAGTTAATTTAATTTGTTACAAGTTTATTCAGTCAATTTTTTCGATATGTTGAATAGTTTTTGAGATATCCGCTCTTGAAAGTTTATTTAGGGCTCTCAATTTTATCTTGATATATCTATATCAGTGAAGGTGCTAGGCCGTGTTTGGTATCGTTTTCGTATAAATCTGGGGTGCTGAATCCATTTAAGGTATCACATTGACACCATTCCACAAAATAAAATAAAATCTTTTTAGGGTTCCGTACCTCAAAAGGAAAAAACGGAACCCTTATAGGATCACTCGTGCGTCTGTATGTATGTCCGTCTGAATACACAAAATACCTATAGATGACAGGAAAACCTATTAGAAATGTGCAGTCAAGCGCGAGTCGGACTCGCACTTGGCCGGTTTTTTTGAAACTCCTCTTGACGCTTAACCGCTGAACCGATTTCGTTGAAATTTGGTATAGAAATAGTTTGCGTCCCGGAACAGGACATAGGATAGATCTTATAACCAAAATCATCTTTTGAAGGTGTGAAAAGTGGCGTGGAAATTTGTACGGGAAATCAATAACCGCTGAACCGATTTATATGAAATTTGGGATGGTCTACATCTTTGATTTAGTTAAAAATGATAAAAAAACATGACTTCAAACCTAAACTTAAACAGTATTAACTTCAAGAAGTCAATTCTGAATTCCCCCCTACACCTCATTTCACACCTTTAAAGGATGATTTTTGAGATAACTTATTATGTCCTGTCTCGGGACTCAAAATATATGTGTACCAAATTTAAATTAAAACTGTTCAGCAGTTTAAGCGTGAAGAGGAGTTTAATAGAAAGTATTTTAATATGTTTATATGTTTTTACTTCGGAATGGTGTCAATGTGATACCTTAACTAAATTTGGTACTGCGAATTTATACGAAAACGATACCAAACATGGCCTCGTAGCTTTACTGTTGTAGAAGTCTAAATAAAATTGAGAGCCCTAAATTCTTATTACTTGGCCAAACTTGTGTAGAAGGAAAAGGTAAAATAAAAGTCTTCGGCAGGAATATAAGACACAAATATTTTTTTTTTTGCGTTACTATTTCAATCATCAAATATAAACATACCTTGATTATATTATTCTAGTGAGATCCACATAGATAAACAAAAACATTTACTTAAAAAATTACAAGGTCGAAATGTCACGGAACTTGTGAGAGTAATATGTGAAAAATAAAAACTTTTATGACAAAAAAATCTGGACACAATTTAAGAATCACCCAATTGCGTCGAGGAATCATCTGTATTTTTGCTTGTTTCATTACCTCCTCGCTTCTTTTTTGTCCTTTGTATTCTGTAGCAATTTGTTAGATCTGAAATAGTACATTTCGATGCTAGTGCGGAAGGTATGTCATTACTTCACGAGTACCGAGATATCTTGCCACGAGCCGCAGGCGAGTGGGAAGACTCGGGACGAGTGAAGAATGACATTTCCGCACGTGTATCGAACGACGTTTTTTAATACAGTTGCGAAAAAATAAGTAAAACATTGTTAATCGTACACTAAACAAAAGTGGTAACAGTGACAGCTCGCTTAGACGTCGTCTTTAAGTATATTATATCTATGGGCGTTTGGCAGCTATTCCGTTCCATTCAGACACCTTATTAAGAACGGAATTTTCAATATTCAATATTAAAAAATAAACGTGTTATAATGATGAAGAGGTAAGTATTAAAATATGAAATATGTATATTTTTCATATTCTTACATTAACAGTAGGTTTTTATGCTGATTACGACGTTTAAAGGAAACTAATATTAACACTCATCAATAAGTAGTCGTGAATTGGAACAAGTATAAATTTAAAAAAATTGGAAAAGTAAAAAGCACTAGTTCGACATAACCAACTTTCCGCACGCTAAACAGCTACGTAAAGTAGCACTTTGTGAGCAACTGTATTAAAAATAAAGATAACTTGCGTCGTCATGGATGTCGATTTATAGGTTTTAGGGAGTGCAGAATTCGAAAACGATTTTTTTTTTAATTTGCTAGAATTATGGTACATTGTAGATGGTGGACATTGATTTGGTAGTTCAACATAATTTACCACTATATAGGCATGCAAAACTTTACACTATATCATTTTATGATATAGTGTAAAGTTTTGATGATCATTTTATAATCCAAGATGGCGGCTACGTATTTTGTCATAAAAGTCGTCATGAATATCGTTTTATAGGTTTTAGGAAGTGCCGATTTCGAAAATGATGACCAGTTTGGAATCCAAGATAACTGCCGTGCACTTTGTCATAAAAGTCGTCATGGATATCGTTTTATAGGTTTAAGGGAGTGCAGAATTCGAAAATGATGACCATTTTGGATTCCAAGATGTCTGCCGTGCACTTTGTCATATGACCCGTCATGGATGTTGATTTATAGGTGTTAGGAAGAGCAGAATTCGAAAATGATGACCATGACCAACGTGCACGGCAGACATCTTAGATTCTAAAACGGAATAAACATAATTTTCGAATTCTCCACTCCCTAATACCTATAAATCGAGATCCATGGCGACTTTTATGACAAAGTGTACGGTAGACATCTTGGTTTCCAAAATGGTCATCATTTTCGAATTCTGCACATCCTAAAACCTATACATATAGTAGTTCGCCCCGAACTGTGAACTCGCGGTTCGCCAAACAGATCAATTGAATGCAGTGCTACTTAGTCTGAGATGGGCATTTCGTAATTGATTCCTGATTCCACGATTACTTGAAATTACTTTGTAAACTGATTACCGATTCCTAGATTACTTTGTAATCTAACAATACCGAATTACCAAGTACAATTCCATTTGAGGAATCAGGAATCAATTTTTCGAATACTACAATTACTAGTAATAGAAATCAATGTCGATTCTTCATTAGGTACAGGAATATATATTACTTGATTCCTTTCAGATTACATTTCGTACTACTACATAAGTACCATCAAAAGTACATTTCGATAGTAGATATAGATGTTGTTGACTTAGGGTCGGTTGCACCAAACTGTTCGTATCGTTATAGAGTTCGCTAAATTTTTATGTATGGAAAGTTTCATAGTAAAGTGCCGGGGCGCGCCGGCTGACGTTGATCAGTCTGTCAAATGTGGTTGGTGCAACTGGCCCTTACTAGGATGCATCTACCGATACCTTATTTGAAACAGGTGTGCAGATTTCGAAATTGATGACCATGACCAATAAAACGACATCCATGACGACTTTTAACATAGTGCATGGCGGCCATCTTGGATTCCAAAATAGTTATTATTTTCGAAATCTGCGCTCCCTAAAACCTATAAAACGACAGCCATGACGACTTTTATGACATACTGCATGGCCGCCATTTTGGATTCCAAAATGGTCATCATTTTCGAAATCTGCGCCCCCTAAAACCTATAAAACGACATCCATGACGACTTTTATGACATAGTGCATGGCCGCCATCTTGGAATCCAAAATGGTCATCATTTTCGAAATCTGCGCCCCCTAAAACCTATAAAACGACACCCATGACGACTTTTATGACATAGTGCATGGCCGCCATTTTGGAATCCAAAATGGTTATCATTTTCTAAATCTGCGCCCCCCAAAACCTATAAAACGACACCCATGACGACTTTTATGACATAGTGCATGGCCGCCATTTTGGATTTCAAAATGGTCATCATTTTCTAAATCGGGGCCCCCTAAAACCTATAAAACGATATCCATGACGACTTTTATGACATAGTGCATGGCCGCCATCTTGGAATCCAAAATGGTCATCATTTTCGAAATCTGCGCCCCCTAAAACCTATAAAACGACACCCATGACGACTTTTATGGCATAGTGCATGGCCGCCATTTTGGATTCCAAAATGGTCATCATTTTCAAAATTGGGGCCCCCTAAAACGTATAAAACGACATCCATGACGACTTTTATGACACAGTGCATGGCCGTCATTTCGGATTCCAAAATGGTCATTATTTTCGAAATCGGCACTCCCTAAAACCTATATATCGACACCCATCTCGACTTTTATGACAAAGTGTTTTGCTACCATCTGCATGCAAGACATTTCTATTATTTTTACGTACAAAAATGGCCCCCTGTCAACTTTCAATCGAGATTTAGGGTCGGTTGCACCAAACTGTTCGTATCGTTAAAGAGTTCGCTAAATTTTTATGTATGGAAAGTTTCATAGTAAAGCGCCGGGGCGCGCCGGCTGACGTTGATCAGTCTGTCAAATGTGGTTGGTGCAACTGGCCCTTAATCGATAATTTATTCGATTAATATTCAGATTAATTCAATTTCAATCTATGTTAGGTCGACTACACTAATCGCGATTAAAATTTGAGAATTAACTTTTTTTATTCCATTAATTAGTCGAATAAACAGTTAATCGATTAATTCCCATCTCTGACCACGGCATTTTTACACTTTGAGAATATCTGAAAACAAATCAACACAAGGAGCCATTTTGCAAATCCAGTAACATACCAGTAACTTTGTTATTACTTTTGACAGCGCGTGTCATGTGTCAACACAGAGTCGACACAAAGTCGAAACATTGCAACTACTTTGTGACTGCAATATTTCTCAGCCTTAAACCATATTTATACATCATAATTAACAAGTTTCGTAGTATGTAAAGCGTTATTTCCGTTATTTAAGTATAGTATACGCATCGAAGTACTAAAAATGCTTCAAATAATATAGTTATGAACACAGGCACTGAGAAGTAAACAATTTCATTTCCGGCTAAACTAAAACAATGTGGTGGCGCGTTGATTATATTACACTTAGTTTATCAAATCACTCGAGCAGTTTAATTCCCCATAATAATTTAAGTCCTATTGTAATATAAATGCAAACAATATATAATTACGTCTTGTAATCCGTTTTAGAGATGGCGTATTAATGTCACTTATTTTTATTTAAGTATTTTTCCATCTGACAGTTTCCATTTGACAGGAACAAAATGAACGAATGAACGAATGATTTTGGCATAAAGTAGTCGCAAAGTCGAAACAATGTGTGCACACGGCGACCACACTTTATGTCACTTTGTGTCATGTGTCGACCCTTCCCCATTTCTGGTAACTGTGTCGACACGGCGACGACTCTGCGACTGGAATTGTGACCGAAACAGACGATGTCGACACAAGATGTGTCAACACCGCGTCGTAACGGCGACTGGAAATGGTTGTATGGGGAGTTGCATGACCAAAACAGCGTGTGCCTATGTTGTATAAAACCCGAGCGCCATTAGGCACTGTCAGGGTTCAGCATCAGCTATCTTGGGTACTGAAAGTACTGATTTACCCAGTGATCATCATGACGAGTCGGATATCCAAAACAGCGTGTGTCTATGTATGTTGCATCAAACCCGAACTCCACTAGGTACTGCCAGGGTTCGGCATCGGCTCTATCTTGGGTACTACTCTCCTAAGTGCTCATCAAGATGAGTCGGATGACCAAACCATAATGTGCCTTTGTTACATCAAACCTGAGTTCCACAAGGTACTGCCAGGGTACTGGGTCATTTTGGTGAACTGCACGCCGACGTTTCGATTGGCGTGCAGTTCCCATACTCGTACAAGTTGCAGTCGGGTTGTAGTCCGTCTGTAACGGCCCTAAGTCACTGAAGTTTGTATTAATTATGCTTATCTTTATTTATAATTTTAGCAGTTCCAAACAATAGTAACACTAAAGGCGCCATTCATTAATTACCTACGTAAGACAATTTTTGCCAGCTTTTGACCCCCTCCCTCCCCTATGTAAGAAATAATAAGAATAGGCTGACCCCGTCCCCCTCCCACCAATATAATTTATTTTCAAAAAAATATTTTTATGAATGTTTATTTGTACCTGTACAAAGGTACTTGAGCTCGTTTAAGCTAACTCTGCACCGTGTTTGATAGCATAGAGTGTGGAAAAATCGTGAATATGACGAATAGGGTATCGATCAGGGATCGTTCTGGCGTTCAGTGCCCTATAATCACCGCAGGGTCTCCAGGTGTCGTCTTTCTTCTTCACCACGTGAAGTGCGCTGGCCAGGGGGAACATGTGGCGACCACCGGCTCGCCACTCTGTACGCGCCTAAGTCCGCGCGCCTGCGCGATGCGCCACCGCCGTTGCTATGCAACAAATGTAGCAACACTATACAACAATCCCTTCTGCCTAAGATGGCGTAAGCGCCATCGACATTATTGAACTTGAAAACACCACATAGGTATCGTATTGTCTGAATACCCACAACAGAAGCCTTCTTACTTAGTCAATTTGTATAAGAATGTCCAATATTTATTTATTTATTTATTACTAACGCCATCTGTTAGAGAAGAAATAATTAACATTAGCACGAATGTTAATTCATCATTTTGCCAACAGATGGCGCTAGTAGTAATACAAAGTGTTATTACTTTATTTAATTTTTTTTGGTTTATAAAATGATATTTTTATGTTTGATAACACATCTAGACATGAATTTAAATTACTATGTTAAATTTCAAACCTAATGCAGTGCAGTAGTTTTTCCGTAAAGTGTACCACAAGAATGCATAGTTCGTCGATTAGTGATAGGGCTCGCTTCGCTCGCCCTAATAAAAAACAGGTACACAAGCAAAATGTCAAAAATTCTAATTCTATAATGTTATGTCGATTTACAGTATGGAGCTTTTCGCCACTATTGACTCAAGGTAACGGTTGGATGCTGTCAGAAATTGGTTATCAGAGGTGTAAAATATGTCAAGTTGGCTATCGCTGTTTAAGATGCTATTTAATTGCGTCATCGCTTGATGTAGCGGGGAGAAAGAGAGAGCACGCGTCCTGGCCGGCGGGACGGCAAAGAAGCCGCGGCTGCGAGCGCGTAATAGCTTGGTGGAGGCCTGGGGTACCCGAATTGCTACCAGGGAGAGTAAGGCAGGATTAGTTAGTGTTCCCCATATAAGCCGAAGGAAATATTTAATTAGATAGGTATTCCTCCGAGCCTCCAGCGATGTGTAGTCCACCATTCCAAGTATAAAAAGAGTTGGATATAAGTATGGGTAGTAACCATATAACTTTTTATATAGGAAACGTGCATATGGTTTTTGTACCCTTTCCAGAAGAAGTTTATACTGCTGCTCATGGGGATTCCAGATTAAAGCATTAGTTTCCAGCTTACTACGCACGAACGCGTTGTACAAAATGCTGATAGCGTGCCTGTTTGTAAACATTTTTGCCTGCCGTATAACGAATCCCAGACATCTCCTGGCTTCATTACAGACCTTTACAATATGTCGGTTAAAAGTGAGCTGAGGATCAAACCATGTACCTTCTTTTATTTCACTGACTTGTTTCAGTGGTTTTCCCTCCATTTTGTATATGCAGTGTATAGGTTGGCGCGCTCGCGTATAAGACATCAAAGTGCATTTGTCCTCATTGAGGCCGAGGCTGTTCTTTTGGGCCCAGGTGTGAACGGCGTCTATATCTGACTGTAGCATTCTGTTATCGTTACCAGTTTCGATGGGTAGAGCTAATTTTAAATCGTCTGCAAAAAGCAAGCACGTTGAGAATTTAATTGCTGCCGGAAGGTCATTAACAAGTATGAGAAATAAGAGAGGCCCGAGATTACTTCCCTGTCCAATGCCCCTCGTAGCAAACATATTGTTGTCTGCTTGAGAGGTAATTCGCCAAAAACTGGAGCAAATCGGTTGAAAACCCGCTCATACAGAGCTTCCTCAGTAGGATATCGCCGTCAACTCGGTCGAATGCCTTGCAGAAATCAAAATAAGCTACATCTACTTGTCTCTTCTGATCCAGATTACTCGCTAACAAAGATACAATATTAAGTAGGTTAGATGTAGTTGAGCGCTTTGGTAAAAACCCATGTTGCTCGTCGCAGAACCAACCGTTTAGCTGTTTGAATATTTTTGAGTAAATAATTGATTCAAAAACCTTACCGAAGATGCAGAGTACAGCAATTGGTCTGTAGTTATGGACATTCGATTTCAAGCCTGATTTATGAATTGGCAATACTTTGGTCGTCTTCCAGGCTGTTGGGTAGGTTCTGTTTTTTAAAGCCAAGTTAAATATACACTTCAGGGGTTGCACAAATAGAATAGAATAGAATAGAATAGAATAGAATAGAATAGTTTTTTATTCGTAAACACACAGACAACAGACATACATTGAAAAAAACATAGTGAAAAACAAAGTGTCACGAAATGGTCCCATCTCAGCATGTTGCTGGCGACTTCCAGCGCTGATCTTCCGATTAGACCATCAAGTGAGAAATAATCACGGAAGGTAACAGACAAAAAAATAAGTAAAGAAACATAAAATAAACCGAAAAATAGATTACACACATTTTACACAGCTAATACAAAAAAGAGATGAATTAAGTACACGGATTAACCGATCGAACTTGTACCATCCGGTCGGGTCACATCGTGGCGCGGCATTAGGCGCGCATAACTAGCGCTAGCGGTAGCTACACGAAATTAAATTCGATGACAGATTTGACAAACAATAAAGTGAGTGAATCTAATATAATATTATGTAAAATTTCAATCAGTTTTAACTTTTTAGTCATGAAAACAATGTTACAAAGTTGGCTAAAATACATAAACAAAAACAACACCAAAGTTAAACAAATAGAAACATAATGAAATGACACAGATAAAAAGGATGGCGTGTCGGGAATGGTGTCGACTCCTATGCGGAAGGAACAAGAACATTGTGGTAAGTAACAAAATTTACAATACAATACAACAATAGCAAATGCTTCATAGCAGTCTCTAACGACATACTGCGGGATTCCATCTGGTCCCTGTGTTTGTTTGGGCCGCAAGTGATCAATGGCTTTGCGAATATCATTGTCACTTTATGTCATCAAGGGTTATAAGCCGGTCACTGCAGTTGGGTAGTTCAGCTCTGGCATCCAAACATGCTGTTGTCACGTCGAGAGTGGGGGCATTTTTTAGAAAGACTTCTTTAAAAAAAAGTTGCAAATGAGTCAGCCACATCTTGCGATGACATATTGCCAAAAGTTGCAGGTTGATTCGAACCTCGATTTCGTTTTATATATTTCCAGAAGGTGGAAGGGTCACGAATGATATTACTTTGTAGGTTATTTACGTACGATCGCACAGCAGCTTCGGTCTGAATATTTACCATCCTCCGATAGTAGGTGAAAAACGCATAATAAAGTTGATCGCTTGTTTGTTTGAATAACTTATGATAGTGATTTTTTAATTTGTTTAAATCAATCAGATCCGCTGAAAACCATTCTGGATAGTGGTGCTTAGGTTTATTCTTGTGGGGTTCTCTTAGGGGTACACACTCTGTGAGGATTTCATCTAAAATGGCATAAAAAAGGTTAGTGCAATCATTTGTCTCGTTAATATTAAGGAGAGGGGACCAGTCCGTGGTAGCTAATTTTTGATACAGTAGATGAAAGTTAGCCTTACGGTAATTTCTTATAGGTATACTGTCGTGGTTGTTAGGTGGGCTATTCGTGCTATTTGGACAATTTTTACTGAATAGAGATAGGCATGACACCTCTATGTTAAGTGATGTTTTTCTACTGTTACAAGTCCAGCGACAGCTTCCTCGACTACTATTTGAGAGGTCACGTTGTCTGACAGCACCAGGTCAAGTAACCGATTGAGATCATTTAATATTTTATTATGTTGGGCCAGGTTACTGTGACATATGTGGGTAGATTAAGTAATCAGGCGCCGACTGAATGTGGGTAGGTTTATTTCTGTCTCTTTTAATAAATCCTATACCGAACGGACGTGTTTCCTTGGTCTCATCAGCTCAGATCCATCTCCTGGCCTGAAGGCATATTTATCAGTGGCGACGGGACTGTGATCTACGTGTGGAATATTTTAGTGTTGTGGTTTAGTACATTGCAGTGAATAAAAACAGTAATAATGGCAGTCGGAAAGATAGCCCCTTTCGATATGGACAAAGATTGTTGGGACTTATACGTGGAGCGTTTGGAACAATATTTTATAGCGAATACAGTGAGTGAATCGGTTAAAGTGGCTACCTTAATTACGGTGGTAGGCAGGGACGCGTATGAACTTATGGTTAATTTGTGTACGCCGGCCCGCCCGGCAACAAAGACTTTTGATCAGTTGAAGGCCATCATGAAATCGCACTTGCAACCTAAACCGAGTGTATTAGCAGAAAGGTTCAAATTCCGACAACGACGCCAAGCAAGTGATGAGAGCATAGCGGAGTATGTCGCGGCGTTGAAGAAAATGTCAATGACTTGCAACTTTGGCGCGGACTCATTGCAAGACAATTTAAGGGACCAATTTGTTTGCGGTTTATCGAAGGATGTTATACGACAGCGACTATTCGCGGAGTCGCGCGCGACGTTCGAGAAAGCATTCAAATTAGCCGTAACGATAGATTCGGCCGAGACGGAATCGGCGGTTATGGAAAAGCGAGTAGACAACCATGGAGGAAGTACGGGTGTCTACCAGGTGGCCTCGAGCTGGGGGCGAGGGAGCTACGGTAACGGTGAAGCCGCCGGGGGACGGAAGGTCACGGGGGCTACGCGAGGCGGGGCAGGCACCGGGCGCGGCGCGAGCGGCCGCGGCGGACGACGCGGGCCGGGCGCCACGGGCGCCGGCCGTGGGCGCGGCGCGCACGGCAGCGCTGCTGGCTGCAAGACGTGCGGCGGCAGTCATGACTCCAACACGTGCAAATTTAAGGCGTACGTGTGTCGGGTGTGCAACCGAGATGGACATCTGAAGAGGATGTGTCCGAGACTACGCGAGGAACAGTTGTTCGCGTTGTATGACGGAGGCGCGGACGGGCAGGTGGCGTGACCTATAACTATTCTATTGCTTTTAAGGACTTTAGTGCGTATCCGCCATATGTATTATCAATGAAGGTTAACAAAAGAAACATAGATATGGAAATTGATACAGGTATCTGTATTTCTTGCATTAGTTATGATTGTTACATAAGAACTTTAGGGAATTTTAAATTACAGCCGAGTGATGTCTCAATGCGATATTATACCGGGGAAAGGGTAATACCCGTAGGTAAATTATGCTTGAATGTACAATATGGTCAAGTAAACAAAGAATTAGATCTGTATGTAATTAAAAGGGGCATGACGAGTTTGTTAGGTCGACAATGGATTCATGAACTCGGGGTAACTTTGCCCATTTCAGTGCCATGTAACAAATTGGACAGGGAAAATATTGGTCAAAAATTTGATAAAAATGTGTTCAGTTCCAGGTTTAAAGAAGTTTTTGAAGACGGTTTGGGGCGGTTCACGGGCGGCAAGGTCGGGTTCGCGCTGCGCGAGGGGGCGCGTCCGGTGTTCCTGCGCGCGCGCCCGCTGCCGTACGCGCTGCGCGAGCCGGTGGAGCGCGCGCTCGATCAGCTGGTGCGCGACGGCATCATCACGCCCGTGCCCACCTCCGACTGGGCCACTGTAGTCGTACCGGTAATGAAAAAAGATGGGACTATTCGTTTGTGTGGGGATTTCAAATTGACACTAAATAAATGTTTACAAGTGGATCATTTTCCAGTACCTCGAGTAGATGATTTGTTGACAAAATTGCATAAGGGGGATACATTTTCGAAAATTGACTTATCGCAAGCGTACGCGCAATTCGAATTATAGACGACTCAAAACAATACACCGTAATTAATACCCACAAAGGGTTGTTTATGTATAATCGTTTAATTTATGGCTGGCTAGAGCCCCGGTATATTTCAAAGGAAGCTAGAGCAGTTGTTTGCGGACTTGCCTACGGTAGGCGTTTTCTTGGATGACATTATTATAACTGGTTCCGACGATCGGGCTCATTTAGAAACCCTCACAGAGGTATTTGAGAGGTTACGGAAATATGGGTTAAATATGGGTAAAAAAAGAAAAATGCACTTTTTTGCGCCGTCGGTGACGTATTTAGGTTTTGTCATTAGCAAAAAAGGTGTGCACGCGTGTCCTGAGAAAATAACGGCCATTAAAGAAGTAGGGGAACCAAGTAATGTGTCGGAGCTTCGCTCGTTTTTGGGTCTCATTATGTATTACGCCAAATTTGTACCTAACGTGAGTACTATTTTAGCACCACTATACAGGCTTTTACAAAAAAACCGGGCAAGTGCGAGCCGGACTCGCGCACGAAGGGTTCCGTACCATAATGCAAAAAAAATAAACAAAAAAAAAACGGTCACCCATCCAAGTACTGACCACTCCCGACGTTGCTTAACTTTGGTCAAAAATCACGTTTGTTGTATGGGAGCCCCATTTAAATCTTTATTTTATTCTGTTTTTAGTATTTGTTGTTATAGCGGCAACAGAAATACATCATCTGTGAAAATTTCAACTGTCTAGCTATCACGGTTCGTGAGATACAGCCTGGTGACAGACGGACGGACGGACGGACGGACAGACGGACGGACAGCGAAGTCTTAGTAATAGGGTCCCGTTTTACCCTTTGGGTACGGAACCCTAAAAATGTTAATTTTGTATGGGACGAAAATTGTAGGTCAGCGTTCAACAAAATCAAACAAATGTTAATTTCAAGTGCCATCTTAGCTCATTACTCGCCACATTTGGGCCTAGTTCTTACCACAGATGCTAGCAGCGTAGGGGTAGGCGCGGTGATCTCCCATTTGACGCCAGAGGGCGAGCGGCCAATTGCGTATGCATCACGGGTATTGAATTCGGCGGAAAAGGCGTATTACCAGATTGAACGCGAAGCTTTGTCAATAATATATGGTATTAAAAAATTCCATCAATATCTCTATGGTAGAAGGTTCACATTAAGAACTGATCATAAACCTTTAGTCTCCATTTTTGGCGATAAGTCAGGCATACCGGTAATGGCAGCGAGTAGGATGCAGCGTTGGGCGGTCATCCTCGCGGGTTACGATTATGACATCGAATACGTGCGCAGCGAGAAAAACGCGGCCGACGCACTATCTCGTTTGCCAGTAGGATTACGTTCCGAACAGGAAAACGATAAAGGTAATACACGCGAAGTCACTTATTTGAATTTTGTTCAAAATTTCATGCCAATTACAAGGAAGACTTTGTGTCAAGAAATTAGTAAGGACGACGTTCTTAGGAAAGTAATGTTGTTTATACAATCCGGCTGTAACGAACGATAACGTTTGTAACGATGAACAGATTAAACCTTATTTTTCACGACGAAACGAATTATACATCGATGCAGGGTGTATAGTATGGGGTTATAGATTAGTTATTCCAAAAAAAAATGCAGGATTCGTTGTTGAAAGAGGTGCACAGCGGACACATGGGGATAGTTAAGATGAAGAGTATCGCGCGGAGCATTGTGTGGTGGCCGGGCATCGATGCGGCAATTGAAAGCGTCTGTAAAGCGTGTACCGCGTGTACAGCAGAGAGTACGTCTCCGGCTAGGGCGGTGCCACAACCCTGGCTATACGAGTCAGAGGTTTGGTCACGGCTACATCTCGATTTCATGGGTCCTATTCAAGGTGCCTCATTTTTGGTGTTAATTGATTCGACCTCGAAATGGATTGAAGTTTTTGAAATGTATAAAACTACTGCCGCTGAAGTTATTCGCGTGTTACGGGAAACATTTGCGCGTTTTGGGCTACCAAAAGAGATTGTATCAGATAACGGGCCCCCGTTTTCTAGGAAGGAGTATGAGCGTTTTATGACTTTTAACGGTGTTAAAATGACATTTGCACCAGTATACCATCCTTCGTCGAATGGGGCCGCAGAGGGGGCAGTTAAACTGTGCAAACGAGTAGTTCGGAAAGCTTTGCGCGACGGCTTTGATGTAGACGCAGCATTACAGTCATATTTATTGTCTTACCGAAATGTAGACCACAGTACAACCGGTACGTCACCAGCGGTTCTTTTACAGCGTAGGACATTAAGGTCTCGTCTTGATCTATTGAAATGTAAGAGGCAAGTAGAAGATAAGGTTATTCAGAGTCAACGTAAACAAGTCGAGTATGCGGGAGGTACGTCTAGACAGTTGGATATCGGAGAGAAGGTGTGGGCACGTAATTATACAGGAGGGGAAAAATGGATAGGAGGGAAAATTGAACAAAAAGTAGGATCTCGCAACTATATTGTTGGTAGGGAAAATGGTCCACCCATCAAACGACATATCGATCAGCTTAAAACTAAGTGGGCTAGCACGATTGATGTGTCAGTACCAAACTCTCCAATTGCGGTAGAACCACCAAACGAATTTCCCACAGGTACGACGGCGGGAGGGGTGCCAGAACCGGTAACAAGCAATTCTGAGTTAAGGGCCGGGAATGCTCCACCGTTGCCAGTTGCACCGGCCGCGCCCCCTACATTGCCGGTTCCCGTGGAGGGTCCCAAACCGATCCGCAGTAGGAAACCCGTTAAAAGATATGGGTTCGACTTGGATTAGTATTTAATGATTTAATTCTTATTAAGCTAGTACGCATAACTGTAATTATAGATTTAGTGGGGGGGGGGGGGGGGGGGGGGTGTGACATATGTGGGTAGATTAAGTAATCAGGCGCCGACTGAATGTGGGTAGGTTTATTTCTGTCTCTTTTAATAAATCCTATACCGAACGGACGTGTTTCCTTGGTCTCATCAGCTCAGATCCATCTCCTGGCCTGAAGGCATATTTATCAGTTACAATAATGCATAAAATTTTCAAATGACTTACGGACGTTGTTTGTGGCCGAGTATAAGTTAAAATCACCTACTATTACAACTGCGTATGAATGCGAGCTTATAACTTTCTCTAGACATCGGAATGCAGAATGGTAACGAACGTCAGGTATTCTAGGGGCCAAATATACGACACACAGAATCAATTTCAAACGTCCCTTAGTAAGAAGTGCACAGATAATTTCATCCTGTGGATGCGCGTCACAATCTAGCTCCCGCAAACAATACGGCGCGCGCGCCGCGAGCAGCACTCCGCCTCCGCCACGGCCGGGACGGTCACAGCGCAGCACGCTGAAGTCGGCAGGGAAAAGCTCGGAATCGTGCACAGAGGCGTCGAGGCGGGTTTCAGTTAGGGCCAATACATCTGTCTCGAATGTCACTAGCATATTCTTTGTTACGGATAGTTTACCCTTTAGCCCCCTAACATTCTGGTAAAAAATATGTGTTTTCTGTGATTTGGGAACGAAAAAACTTATTCAGAGATCTGTTTGCTATACCGAGATGATGATTGTTTATATTTAAAGGAATACTATGAGTACTATGACTATTCGAGTCTAAAGTAAAGTGTGTCAAAAGCGTCATTAGATCGTTATAGATTGCAATAAATCCCCGCTTGTTGACGTTACCAAATCCAGAGAACATACTATTATCATAGAGTAAATTCTTATTAGGGTCTAGTGTAAAGCAATATTCACTTTGTACATTGTCTGTATATAGCAGCCTATTAAAGGTAGAAACACGGTTATTAAAGAGGATGGAGTACTTATTACATTTAAATGTAGGCACCTGTTCTCTTATAAATGTAATAAGTTCTTTAAAGTTTACATTTTTCTTAAAATCACTGTCACCTATGTAAATAACACAAAAGTCGTTAAAATTATAATTTCGTAGCTTGTCATGGAGGTCGCGAAACAGTTCTCTAGTGCCTGCCCCTGGTTTCAAGTAAATATACGTGTTTTCATGGGACCGTGACTGTTTGATTAATTCTATCAGATGATTGGAGTAGTTGCTTATCAGACACATTCTGGAATAAGGTAGTGACGACCGATTTTGCCGAGCTTTTTTGGGAATGGGGATTATTGGCGTCACGATCCCTTTGGTTTTCATACGGTCGTCAATGGTATTCGGAATAGGTACACCTTTCAGTTGAGCGAGTTGTTTTTTGTGAGCCTCCACCTCAATTTCTAATGATGCTATGAGCTTTTTCAGGCGCTGCAATTGTACCTCACAGTCAATATTTAGGCACATCATAGCTCCGCCTGGCGATTGAGGCATGACGTTTTGAATGGAGTTTCGCTTATTTATGCTAGACGGTGAGGGAGAGGCAAGGTTAGATGCGTGACAGAGCTTTTTCAGTGTGCCAACTTCTCTCTGCAAGTTATCGATACTTCTTTTCAGCCCATTATTTTCAATTATTACCTCTTCGAGTTGGTTTTCAGTAGACGCGAGTTCAGAGCCGAGTCGGACTATTTCTTCCTTCATTTCCAGGACCGTCAATACGTCATTCACCGAGTAATCCAGACTCTTTGAGAGCTTTTGCTGAACGAGTGCAGCTTTTATGGAGGTATCAGATTCCTCCTGGGCATCTGAGATATGCGATGTTAACGGAGATTGAGATTCAAATGGAGGGGATGGCGGATTTGTTACATTCGTCCCGTCGCTTATTATGGGAGAATTGTGAATCAATCGGAGACAATCTTGAGATTTTTCTTGGTCTGTGGATAGGTTATCTTTCTCGCCCGTTAGTATATACCTAGTGTAAGCGACCCAAGTAACAAAAGGTTCTATAACTAAGGCATTTTATAACCAAACAGTGATATAGTAGGCCTATAATGGTAACCATTGTGACTGCTTGTACTATAAAGGTTTTTAACAGAGCGTTTTGGTTCTATAAGATTAAAGAGCATTTTAGTTTTATAATTTAGCTCTTAGAACGCTTATAGCACCGTACAAAAGAATATTTAAAGTGCTGCACTGTAATAGTCATGTAATAAGCGATTATGGTACTATTTAATACTATAGACGACTTTACTGACGCTTTTATGTACCTATTTTGCACTAATAATGCGTCAAAATAACTTTTATAGTACTAGTATTGTAGCAGTATCGTAAACACTATTAGAGGATCAACCAGCACTATAAAAGGGCTTTACACGACCATTACGTAACGTTTTAGCTTTTTAAAAGCTCTCTTAACATCGCTATAAGGCTAGTTCTGTAAAAGTCATGAAGGTTTTTCTATAGTGCTATATAGTACCGTAAAAGTTACCTGCTACGTTGCTAAATAACTTAATCCTAACCTGTTAAAATATGGCTGCTGTTTTCTGCCATGATAGCACGTTAGCAGCACGGCTGAAGCCTATGTGTACTATAGTAGCCACAGTTGGGACAAGTCCTTATGTTATTAATTTAAATTTAATTAAAACATGAAAATTATGAGAGCGCATTGTCAAATTTGAAATCATCATAATGATTTTATCGATACAATTATTTTCGCATGTACAATATACCGGCATAGTAACGGTCCACGAATGTTTTTAGTACGTCCTTTTTATTACCTGAAATACAAATGTCACTTTAAGAAACAATGACGAGAATGAACTTACCGATATTTAATATTTTAGACACCCACGACGCAAGTGTGATAAATAAGATCACTGGAATCGTTTACGGTGCAAAATAGCACTATAAGCATGTTTTGGTTACTTTTATAATTGCAAATTGCGACATAAACGTTGCAGATAGCACTATTTTAGTACTAAAAAGCGTTTCTCGTCACTTTTACATTTCAACCATAGAGCTGATTTATCACCGTGAGAGCCTTTATGTAATGTTTATAGAATAAATCAGTGATAAAACTAGGGCCTAATTGGGGTTTCGTAAACGTTTACAACACCATTATAGTGCTAATCATGAACACTAATTAGCACGCTCCAAAACGTTCTCAGGACCTTTATGGTACCAAATTTTGTTACTTGGGGAAGTAGCAGACGAACTTAAATAAACCTGATCCGGTGGTGCTTCTTGGTTCGAGCCTAGATTTTCTGATGGGTCAGTTTTTAGTTTATGTGAGAAGGCTGGTGAGTTTGATTGGGACCTGTCTGGAGATTCTGAAAGTTTGTCTTGGTCCGGGGTTATGTTTTCTGACACGTCCGTGTCTAGAGCGTGATGAGGTAAGGGGGAGCTTAATTGTGAACAACTTGGAGCTTTCTCATGGTCAATGTTACAGTCAACAGTCATATTGGCGTCCGTTCGTGGCGTACTATGGGAAGGAACAGGTAAACTTAGCTGGGGACAATCGAGAGCTTTATCTATGTTCATGGGTAAGTCATCCTTAACCGTTATTAGTGTGGAGTGTACATGGCTTTGTATTGGCTTCTTAGCTTTGTCTTTATTTGCGCTTTTCGCAGAGTTCGTTCGTGACGGCAGGGGTCGCAGAGCCAGTTTGTTTGCCATCATGGGGGACTGCTTTCTACCAGTACATGTTTGCACTTCAATTGTTCTCTTTTTGTTGGTTCCCACAATCTGAATGCTTTTTCAGATAATCCCATACAGATAAAATGAAAAGTCAATTTGCATACAGAACATATCGTCGCATTTTTCCTATCTACAGTACATTTACAATCATGGCAAATTGACGTAATTCTTCGATTATTAGTCTTTGTTACAGGTTTGTTTTTGTTTTCCATTATTTATAATCAAGTGTGATTGTCAAAATTAAATATTGTATGCTAAATAGTTTTTCACATTCATGCCCGGTATTGGTGAATAGAAATGCTCAATACCGCCGTCATTACGTTCTGTTTGAATGCGTACTTGTTCTGACGTATTGGTATTAACCAGGAAGTTTAGCACGTGTAGGATAGATGGCGTAATTAGTAGTAGGGATGAAATCTGTATGAGCGTGTGTTTCGGCTTGTTGTCAATAGGTGGCGGTGTCAGTCTGAACAGCCAATAATACTATTTTTGCTTGAGTATTTTAGTCTAGCAATACCGTACATACGTCGGCTCAGCTGTCAATAGTAACGCCAATCAGCTGTTGAGTAGTCCCGCTATTTTGTTTTCGGAAAGTGGTTTTTGTAGTGTCGTAGTTCAAAAATCAAACAAAGTAACGGCTAATATAAGTTTCTCACCGTATATTTTGGTGTCCAGTGCCTTGTTGTTGTGGGATTATTACTGCATTTTCACTGTAAGTACTACTGTTGACTTGTTGCACTCCAAACTGCTTTTCTAGGTAGCATTTTAAACCTTTTTCCAAAAAAAATCTATAGAGCTCTTGATATTAATGTTTTCATGTCAAATGTTGCCAGCAGAAAAACCGAATAGTGATAGGGCTCGCTTCGCTCGCCATAATAATGAGTAGTAGAGGGAATTTCGAGTACATACCAAGCAAATCACATGCATATATCTAACATCCCGATCGTTATCTACCGTAGGCGTGTTAGCGAGGGAATTAGAAGAATTTTGCAAGAAGCAATGCATAGATGAATTTATAATTATAAAAGATAAACTAAATGCGCAAGAAATGAATGAATTTTAGCTAGCTACAAATGTGACATTCCTAGGATCCTAGTAACAAAAGGTGTCACGAATGTATACGATAAAGAGGAAATAAGAATTATTTTAAACGATTTCCATCTATTACCCACCAGTGGCCACGCGGGGGTTAAAAGAATGCTCAATAATATAAAACGACATTACTTCTGGCTAAGAATGAGCCACGATGTAAAGGAATATGTAAAGAAATGTGCACATTGTCAACACAACAAACACACTAATAAATACACTAAGGAGCCAATGATGATAACTACAACACCAAGTTCATCCTACGAAAGAGTTTCTTTAGATATTCTAGGACCCTTAGAAATAGATAATTTTAACTATAAGTACGTATTAACAATTCAGTGTGAACTGACTAAGTTCGTCGAAGCATATCCTTTAGAGAGGAAAGACACTGAGTCTGTAAGTAAAGCATTTGTAAATTATTTTATTTTATTGAGATTCTCAAGAAAGTGGCATCGACAGGTTAAACTTAATGATTTTTTTTTTGTATTTTTTTTACTTTTAAGAATGAAAAATATGTTTTACTACTTCAAGTACCCCAAATTTTCAAAAGGGAACGGAAAATGAAGAAGTTATTTTCAAGACTTACAATAACCTATACATTGAACACAGGTTAAAGTTAAGCAGGTTACAGTGAAAAATACATTCATTTTTATTTTTTCCCTTGAACGTATAATAATACGAATGTCTCACTTTTAGCATAGATGAATAAACCTTCATACAATATTAAAATGATATTATTACATTAGGCCCCATACCAAATTCTTAAAATAATCGAGACAAGTTAAAGTTAACATTCCGTTACAAAACCCCAGATGTCTGCCTTTAACCACTTGTCTCTACGAAACTACGACACTTGGGTCATGATGGTACTCTACGGCGGTTAGCTTGATACTTACCTAATATTTTGCCATAGTTATGATCTAAATATTTTTTTCTGTGTATGAGTCAGATGCAATACCGCGCATGTACAGGTTGGTACAGGTTAACAGTGAAAATATCCTTGGACAAACTTCGTGCGTGAATATTGTCGTAAAAAAATATATATATAAGGCCTGTGCAAAGTACATTTTAAAAGGTATTGTTTATGTTATTATAAATAACTAAAACTTAAAATCTAAAGAACTAAAACTGGAAGAGCGATGCTTTTGGACAAGACAGGTTACAGTGAAAAGTGCTACTCTTTATTTTTTATAAATATAAGTATTAAATTTAAATAAAAATAATGACTTGGCCTCGATAAACATTGTTTTAATTTATCTAGATACATTTTTGTTTCATATGAAAAAGAGCAAATAAAGATATATTCAATTCAAAAACTCGATGACAGGTTAAGATGCCACTATTTTGAGAATCACTCTTTAAGATATGGCGTACCAAGCGACATCATAACGGATCAAGGTACCGAATTTATGTCTAGTGTTTTTAGCGACATTTGTAGATTATTAGGTATCAATAAGCTACACTCGACTGCTTATCACCACGAAACTATAGGAGCACTCGAGAACACGCACAAGAACCTAGGAGCTTACCTTAGGATACAATGTAGTAGTAACCGCACAGACTGGAGTACCTGGTTAAGCTATTGGTGTTTTTCATATAATACCACCGTACATACCGAGACGCAATACCTATACGCCATTCGAATTCGTTTTCAGCAAATACTGTTGTTTACCGAATAATTTAATTTCTTCTGTCGACCCTCTGTCTATAATTATGATAGTTATCCTAAAGAATTTAAGTATAGGTTACAAAGAGCTCAGTCAGAAGCTAGAAATAATTTAATGTCTACTAAAGTAAATAGAAAATTAATGTATGATAAGAAAATGAATTCTGTACAATATAAACCAGGAGACTTAATACTTTTAAAAAACCGGGCAAGTGCGAGTCGGACTCGCGCACGAAGGGTTTCTTACCATAATGCAAAAAACGGCAAAAAAAAAACGGTCACCCATCCAAGTACTGACCCCGCCCGACGTTGCTAACTTCGGTCTAAGAAACACGTTTGTTGTATGGGAGCCCCACTTAAATCTTTATTTTATTCTGTTTTTAGTATTTGTTGTTATAGCGGCAACAGAAATACATCATTTGTGAAAATTTCAACTGTCTAGCTATCACGGTTCGTGAGATACAGCCTGGTGACAGACAGACGGACGGACGGACGGACAGCGAAGTCTTAGTAATAGGGTCCCGTTTTACCTCTTGGGTACGGAACCCTAAAAATCAAGTAGGCGATAAATTAGACTCTATTTACTACAATACTATAATATTATTTACTTGCAATAAATAGGTAAGGGGTACATTTTATATTTTAGTTCATCTTGAGCTTCTTAACCGCTAACTTACAGCCGTATTCGAACAATGAGATACGTCAAATACTAGATAATGAAACGATATGGATTGGATATGTCAGTGATATTCTTCAAACAAAAACGTCACTTTTGACACTTGTTTGACACTGACATATCCAATCCATATCGTTTCAATATCTAGTATGTGACGTATCTCATTGTTCGAATACGGCTGTTATACGACCATAAACCATGGACAGGCTTATTACGAACTTGGACTTGTTTGTTATCCTAAAATCTCAACCAAGATCCATACATTGTTCTAAATTTTTCTGTGTTCCGTTGGCTTTTCTTCCATCTGTCAGTAGCAGCTCTTGTAAATCTTTGGCAATATTCTTTCAAGGTGTCACGTCACGATCTTCTTCTGATAGGTTAAGGTTTGATTTAGTTAGCACTATTTCAAACAAAGCTTCGTGATTTAAACTAGATCCTTGAGATTTTAGGATAACAAACAAGGCCAAGTTCGTAATAAGACTGTCCATGGTTTATGGTCGTATAAGTTAGCGGTTAAGAAGCTCAAGATGAACTAAAATATAAAATGTACCCCTTACCTATTTATTGCAAGTACTAATGAACACCACCATTCTATATCATTATTATTGTAATTAGTTTTACGACTAATTATAAGCATAATGATTAAAACCTTAATGATTAAACTGCATTCATAGTATCTACTAACGATTGTAACCGGACCTCATTAATGATCATTAATTTTAGACGCATCAGTTGTCAATGTGTCATTTGTTAAATACTGTTTCATTAAGTACAAAGATAATGTAATAAAGAGGATACAAGGGTAATAATGTAAAGGATGTAATGGTTTTATTTTCAGTTTTCTACTTGTAACTCTTGTATGTTTATTATTTATTTGATTAAAACAACGAGAAAAAGCTATTTCAGCATGGAAAAATAAGTGTTTTATTTTTTATTAAATAAGTGCATACGGTAGAAAAGTTCGCGTTATGTGAAAATATCCTTAATAATTGGTACTTAAATCATCTGCAAGGATATTACGGTATACCTTTAATTTTTGAAAAAAAATCCGTTTTACTCGTACGCTCCACACATTTGCTTAGAACAAAAATTCACTACGCGTAAGTTATTGGTTCGATCAAACTCAAATTCATTTTTTGTAGTCATAATAACGAGTATAACCGTATTAAAATAAAAAAAATGAATAAAAAAATATAAAAAAAATATCGATTAAAAAAAAAGTGCACCCCTTAGGAAAATTCTAATTATGTGAAAAAATCAAGAATAATTGGTTTTCAAATCATCTGTCAGGATATTACGGTTAACTTTTTATTTTCGGAGAAAACTCGATTTTTCTGTGATTCATTAATGTAAATGTAAATAAATGAAAAAATGTAATTCATTATTTTTCCAACCAAATTAGCTAAGATTAATTTTGGGACATAATAAAACCTAACAAAAGCTATTCCAGTAAAAAAAAGTTCAAATTTAAGACTTCGGTTTCTATTTCTATGGGAGGATTTTCAGCCCACCGTGCGCCTGTCAAAGACGAGGCGTTTTTCTTACTGCAAGCATGTTTTAAGTTTCCAAAAGCAACATTAGATATTGTTTTTAGGGTTCCGTACCTCAAAAGGAAAAAACGGAACCCTTATAGGATCACTCGTGCGTCTGTCTGTCTGTCTGTCTGTCCGTCTGTCACAGCCGTTTTTCTCCGGAACTACTGGACCAATCAAGTTGAAATTTGGTACACTTATGTAAGTTTGTGACCCGAATACGGACATGTAACGTAAACAAATTAATTTTAAACATGGGGGCCACTTTTGGGGGGTAAATGAAAAAAAAATTTTTTTTTCAAACTATATCATGTTACATATCAAATGAAAGAGCTTATTGTAAGGATTTCAAATATTTTTTTTTTATAATTTTCGAATCAACAGTTTAGAAGTTATTCAAGAAAATAGGCAAAAAATGACCATTCCCCCCCCTTATCTCCGAAACTACTAGGTCTAAAATTTTGAAAAAAATACATAAAGTAGGTCTATACCTATAGATGACAGGAAAACCTATTAGAAATGTACAGTCAAGCGTGAGTCGGACTTAATTACAGTTTTTAATCCGACCCCTACGGATTTTTTAAAGAGATTTCACTCACGTTTCACATAAAAAATACATTGTTAACAGTGCCGGATTACTTAGAGTAGTAGTTTTCTTAGAGTAATTGGTGATAATTTTCTGATAAGATAATCATTTTAAATATTTAACGGTCTTACCTACTTACGAGTAATTGTAAGGTCAAATTAAAAATAATGTTTAAAAAAAATGTTAAATTGAGAGCTAGCTTAAAGTTTTTTGTACTCGTCGACTTTAATGGTTGAATTAATAAAGACTTTGTAACCAATAAGCAAAATAAGCACGTGCTTAGGGCACCACGTTCAGGAGGGGCTCCAAAATGCCAGGTTGAAAAAGGTGAACAAATTTTAAAATTAGGGACAGACACATCGTTTTTACCACACGATTTTTTTTAGCTGTCCAAAAGCTAATTTGCAAAAATAATGGCGCGTAATTCTTTGGGAAACAATCGGTAGCAGTAGAAGAGTCGTGATTACATGCATAGATTCGATTTCAACCCACTCTTTTGCGGTTCGGCGTTAGGTCTTATGCGAGGCCTTCTGCCTTAATTACACTTGGGCGTGGATCCAAATTTAAGCTTTCCTCTTTCGCAGCTAGGCCTACTGCCTTTCTCACACTTCGCCAATTCAATTCCAAGCTCTGCTTTCTTGACATTCTGGTGGCGACTGCAGCAACATTACTCTGTTGCAACGTTACTGCTGCAGTACTGTCAACTTCCGTGATAAAATGATGTGACTGATTTCCATACTAAAAGTAAAAATTTACAACTGTCTATCATATTGCGTTTTTATATCGAAAAATTTCCTCGCTCGCTTCGCTCGCGTTTCTATTACTTTCTAAGCTATGATAAAGGTGACATTCGGGTGGCGACTGCAACAGCATTAGGTACTCTGTTGCAACATTACTGCTGCGGCACTGTCAATTTTCGTGATAAAATGATGTGACTGATTTCCATTCTCAGCTGTAACGCGGCAATGAACTTCTCTCAATTTACCAAAAAATCAATGTAATCTTGATGACCCGAGGGAGAGGGGGCACCTAGAAATCCTTAGGGCATCAACATATCTTAATCCGGCACTGATTGTTAAAAATTGTGTAATATACGGAACCCTTGGAACGCGAGTCCGACTCGCACTTGGCCGGTTTTTAGGGTTCCGTACCCAAAGGGTAAAACGGGACCCTATTACTAAGACTTCGCTGTCCGTCCGTCCGTCCGTCCGTCCGTCCGTCCGTCCGTCCGTCCGTCCGTCCGTCCGTCCGTCTGTCACCAGGCTGTATCTCACGAACCGTGATAGCTAGACAGTTGAAATTTTCACAGATGATGTATTTCTGTTGCCGCTATAACAACAAATACTAAAAACAGAATAAAATAAAGATTTAAATGGGGCTCCCATACAACAAACGTGATTTTTGACCAAAGTTAAGCAACGTCGGGAGTGGTCAGTACTTGGATGGGTGACCGTTTTTTTTTTTGCTTTTTTTCGTTTTTTTTTTTTTGCATTATGGTACGGAACCCTTCGTGCGCGAGTCCGACTCGCACTTGCCCGGTTTTTTTAAATATATGATACACAAATAATCGTAAATAACGATACTTAGGTAATAATAATACAATGTTTTATATTTACAATTGTCTATGTCTTATAGAACATGCATTTGAACAAAAAACTTTCATTGAAGTGGGTTCAATAGTCGAATAAAAGCTTAAAAAAAACACCTCTTCATAATGTCAAAAATTGTCAATGCGGAAGATCGAAACTTACAACGACTTTGTTTTCCAATCTTAAGTTTTCAAAAAGTTGCTTATAAAATGTGTGAATCAGAGTTTGAAAGTAATTTAACACCGCCAGAGATTTGTGAGAAGGCTGCAATTGCAAATGAGAGTGCTTTGCCTGAAAAATCTAAAAATAAGTAAGTTTAGAATTCCTTACTTGTTGTTTCTCTTATTTTTTCGCAACTGTATTAAAAAACGTCGTTCGATACACGTGCGGAAATGTCATTCTTCAAGTAATGACATACTTTCCGCACTAGCATCGAAATGTACTATATTATCATCGCTGAACGTAATATGTACACATATATTGCGCAATTAACAATATTATTCAAGTCAAAATTCGTAACTGCAACGTAAGTGTCACTGTCATGTAACAAATATTTGTTTTATACTCTAGGGTCTTGATTGTTGTTCTTTTACACATAGGCACTGCATAAGACATGTATAACTTGTTATTCATTATTTTAAGTTATTATTATTATTTTTTTTTTTTTCCTAGCCTACTTTGGTGTCCCACTGCTGGGCAAAGGCCTCCCCTCGTTTTTTCCACTCGACCCTGTCATCGGCATTTTCCCACCATTTGGGGTAGAATGCGTCCAAGTCGTCCCGCCATCTCCTTTTCGGTCTGCCTAAACTCCGGCCTGCACCGTCTATTGTGTTCCGTGGGTCCCACTCAGTAACCATTTTGGCCCACCTTTCTGGGTGCATGCGGCAGACATGTCCAGCCCAGTCCCACTTAAGCTTAGCGGTCTTGACGCCTACATCTACAACTCTAGTTCTGGAGCGTAGTTCCGTGTTTCTGATCCGATCAGTTCTGCGAACACCTAATATACTACGCTCCATCGCACGCTGGCAAACCTTGAGTTTCGATTTTAGAGCCTCAGTTAATGACCAAGTTTGTGCACCGTAGGTTAGGATGGGTAGGATGCACATGTCAAGGAGTTTGCGCTTAAGACACAAGGGAAGGTCGCCCTTCATTAGCGCTTTCATGGACCAGAAGCTCTTCCAGGCGTTCTCGATACGTCTATCGATTTCTATAGACCGCCTGTTCTCGAAGGATGCTATCTGGCCCAAGTAAACGTACTCGTCGACATATTGTATATCCTGCCCATCCACCACAATGCTATGTTTAGCTTGATTGGTCATCAACTGAGTTTTCGCTCTATTCATTGTAAGTCCAACCTCAAGGCTCGCCGTGCTGAGGTCTTGCAGCATTTGTTGCAGATGTGATGACGGATGGGAGAAGAGGACTATGTCGTCAGCAAAGCGCAGGTTTGATAACCTCTTGCCACCGACTTCAATGCCCATCGTCTCCCATGAGACCGCTAGCTTTTGAAATATCTCTTGGAGACAACTGGTGAACAATTTTGGAGATAGCGGATCGCCCTGTTTGACGCCTGGGGGTGTAAGGGGTCCAAATTCCATCCCAAGGACCCCAAGCCAACCTCCCCTGCTCGCGGTCACCCTGCTGAAAAACGAACGAGGCTCTGGCGACCCACCAACCCGCACTGGACCAGCGTGGTGGGCTTACGGTCCAAATCCCCCTTATGATGTACGACTCCCCGATACGGCCCCGAGTGCCCGGCAGAAGGGGTGCTAAGAATCCCCGGGCGGAGATTTCCCACAAAACTAATTTACCAACCCAGGCAAGAAAAACGGACTCCGAGACGCTTCATGTTTTAACCTACAACGTCCGCACTTTGATGAAGGAAGAGCGTCTCGTCGAATTGGAACACGCCTTGAAAGATATTAAGTGGGACGTTGTAGGGCTATCAGAGGTTCGACGAAAGGGCGAACAAACCGTGGAACGTGAAGACAATGTATTCTACCACTTCGGAACAGCCAGCGGACTGTACGGGGTAGGTTTTCTCGTGAAAAAGAAGTGGAAGGATAACATTGTCGAGTTCTTGGGCTATTCCGATAGAGTGGCTGTGTTAAAATTAAGTATATCTGATAGTCATACCTTAACTCTTATCCAGACATACGCTTCAACATCTTCACACAGCGATGATGAGGTAGAAGAATATTATGATCTCTTGAACAAAGCTTGCGATGAGAACCGAGGAACATGGACCATGATCCTCGGGGATTTCAACGCTAAAGTCGGAGTAAGGACCGAATTGGATAATGATGAAATAGTTGGACCACATGGCCTTGGCAGCCGAAACGATCGTGGCGCTCGTCTTATCCAATTCGCCTTTGGACAAAGCATGAGTATCAGTAATACCTTCTTTCCTAAAAGGCCACAGCGACGTTGGACCTGGGTTTCGCCAAATGGACTCATCAAAAACGAAATAGACCATGTCCTCTCCTCTAATAAATTTCTAATAAAGGATATATCAACAATAAACAAGATCAAATTTAGTTCCGACCATAGACCAGTGCGAGCCAAAATTCAATTCAATATAAAACTTCATCGCAAACAGCTTTTCGTAAAAAAGATAAGACGCTTAAATAAAGACACACTGCTATCAAATCATGATCTCTTTAACTTAGAATTAAAAAATAGTTTTGATATACTCGACGAGGTAAGTTTAGATAAAGACGCACAAAATCAATACAATACCATCATAACCAGTATAAAAACGGCCAGCAGTAAAATAAAACAAACTAGAAAAAACAATAACAAACTCACTAAAGACACAATAAAGTTAATTGAGGACCGGGAAGATACTAAACATGACAGAAAACTATACAACATTTTAGATAGACTAGTGAAAAGAAGCATAAGACGAGATATACGAAATTTTAACACGAGACTTGTCGAGATAGCTTTAAAAACCCATACATCTCTTCGAACGGCAAAACAAGGTATAAATAAAGAAAGACCTTGGATTACCAGCCTTCGAGGTGAAAATGGGAAAAAATGTAGTAGCAGGGACCAAATCACAGATATTGCTACAACATTTTATAAATCTTTATACTCTTCCGACTCTTTATTTTCAATGCCCGAAAACGGTAACTCTAGTCCAAACAACATACTCCCTATAACAGCTTCCGAAGTAAACGCCGCTCTCAAGAGCATGAAGTACCAAAAAAGCCCTGGAGTAGATGGCGTTACAACCGAAGCACTAAAGATGGGAAAGACGACTTTGTTACCTCATTTAACAAAACTATTTAACTCCATTCTTTTTACTGGCAAGGTCCCTTCCAAATTTTGTCATTCCGATATTGTACTTCTGCATAAAAAAGGAGATAAATCAGACATAAATAATTATCGTCCCATAAGTCTAATATCCCATTTATATAAATTATTTATTAAAATAATAGAAAATAGAATTGCCCCAATGCTGGACAAACATCAGCCACCCGAACAAGCCGGATTTCGACCTAGCTTCTCCACCACTGACCATCTCCACACCCTTAATCAAATAATAGAAAAGTCCAACGAGTTCAATGTCCCTCTATACCTTGCTTTTGTCGATTATAGCAAAGCATTCGACAGCGTCAAACACTCCGCTATATTTTCCGCCATGCAGAATCAGGGTATAGACACGGCATATGTTGAACTCGTTGGAAATATTTACAACAATAGCACAGCTAGCATTAAATTGCACGCACCCGGCCCCGTATTCAGAATAGGGATTTTAAGTTATATATTTACGTAATACTTATCTTTTAGAAAGAGAGATAAATTTAATATTACAGCTTTTGATCTACGCTGGGACTGACATTTTGCCAGCAGTTTGTTTATTTATGTGTTCGTGACGTCATCAAGATCACGTGACAGCTTGAAGCGTTTAGGCTCGAACTTTACCTAAACACTAAACTAATTAAGCTCTATTTAGTACCTATTTAAAATTAAAGAATACAAATTTTAAATACATATATTTTTTTGTAATAATTACGTGTCTATCTATACAATGAATACAGTTCTAAAAAATTGTCAACATCCCTATTGTACTTAGGTACATTTATTTGCCTTAGGATGTAAATAACTAATCCTAATTGGACCTAAACACAAGCCATTTTTTGACCACTTCCAAAAAAACGCATGTAGGTAACTCGGAAACTAAAAGTGGTGAAATGGTTACCACCATACACTAAACGCTCCCACATATTTGAATCCCGTATATCTATGTTTAAAAATGATTCAATTTGATTAATTTAATAGCCTTTTAAAATATGTTTACACTTCAAACTTAAAACTTCAACATTTATTCAGCAAATAGGCCACAAGGGCACTTTTACATGTCAACATTGAATTTACATGTAAGCAAAAATAATAACAATACATCAACAATTTTATAAAATACAACTAACAATTCAAACTAACGTATTACAATTACTTAGAGATGTATATGGTCTCTTAATGTCGACTTACATAAAAAACCTATAATATTAATATAAAAAAAATACAGATACAAAAACACAAAAAAAAAACTATAATATTTGGAGGTGTAAATGTCTCTAGGTGTCAGGTCAGAACTATAAGATTATATAGTTTATCAAATTATCCTTAGAGATGTATAGGGTCTCCAAGAGTCAAAATCCTGTATAATTAACACATTCAGAGAAAAGAAACATACGAGAGCAGAATGAGGCGTCTCACTGTAATTTAGTATTTAGTATTTATTTAGTATTTATTTATTCATAAACAATACAGGATTGTGTTTGAAAATGCATTTTACACATACACTTAAAACTAAACAAAAACAAGTAAATCAACACTTGAGACTAAACAATATCGAACACTTCATCTACAGTAATTACAGATTACAGATTAATAGAATGTCAGAAGAGAATGTCAAAGAGTACAGTAATATGTCAGAGTCAAAATTACACGTAAGTACAGTATCGATGTCAACTAAGTATTCTTATTACAAATCATACATTTTAATCTAAAGCATTTGCAAAATATTCTTTGATAGAATAATAAGGTTTATTTATAAAGTAGTCTTTTAATTTAATTTCAAATGTCCTTTGATCCTTACATGACTTTATATTAATGTCCAATTTATTGAATACTTTAATTGCGGTGTTGTGTAAACTTTTATCAAAATGTTGAAAATTACTTTTAGTGGTCAAAAATTCATTCTTAGTTCTCAAGTTTCTGGAGGTATTTTGTCTACTTAGTTGGAATCGGTCTTTGTTTTTGAAAACGTATATACAAATACAGTAAAGATAAAGAGATATCACAGTTAATATTTTGTGCTCTATAAACAAATCTCTATGAGTAGCAGGCACACGTTTACACCCTGCAAGATATCGCAGAGCTTTTTTCTGTTTAAGGAGCACTGCATTTATATTTACACTATTTCCCCAGACTTCAATACAATACTTCATCACACTCTCAAAATAAGCAAAGTATACTGTTTTCAGTGTCTCCTTGTCTGCTGTACTAGAAAGGGTTTTTAACGCATAGCAGGCACTACTAAGCTTGTTTGTGACTTGTTCTACTTGCTTGTGCCATCTTAAAAATGAATCCAGCTCTACGCCTAAGAATTTTATACAATCGGATTTGACGATAGGTATATTGCAGACAGGGTCAGGGCTATTGAAACCACGGCGAAAGGTCATATAAAAACTCTTGGTAGAATTAATTCCTAAGCCATTTGATAAAAACCAGGTACATAATTTAGACCAACAGTCTTGCATTTTTGAATTGAAATCCATTTCTGTATTAGCTTTTATGACAATACTGGTATCATCGGCATAGAGATACGGCGTTCCACCAGTTAGATATTGTGGTAAATCATTGATAAATATAATGAAAAGCAGTGGGCCCAGCACAGAACCTTGTGGAACGCCGTATCTTATGACCCTTTCTCTCGAATGAATTGCATCTTCAGTTCCTCCAATCTCAACATATTGAGATCTCTCGCTCAGATATGACTTTAGCAGATTCCAGGCAGTTCCACGTACGCCATAGTACTCCAATTTGCTGAGGAGTATTCCATGATCAACGCAATCGAAAGCCTTGGTTAGATCACAAAACACTCCCCCACAAAAGAGCCCGTCATTGAGACATAACATAACTTCAGTCACTAAATCAATTACAGCAGTAGAGGTATTCTGGTTACTTCTGAATCCGTACTGATGTCGAGAAAAAAGGTCATTTTTAATAAAGTGCTTTTCCAACCTGGTGTACAAACACTTTTCAAAGATTTTTGATAGAATTGACAGTATTGATATGGGACGATAGTTATTTATGTCTAACGTGCATCCTTTTTTATGTACAGCAATAACTTTTGCACGCTTGAGGAGAAGCGGAAAGGTACCTTCCAGTATACAGTCATTAAAAATAATACAAAGTGGTATACAAAGTATATTAATATATTTTTTTATCATTTCTGTAGATAATTCGTCATGCCCACGAGAATGACTGTTTTTAAGACCCATTACTACACGTATAATCTCAGGTTCAATTATAGGATCGAGGAATATTGTATTGATATTTTTCTTCCCGAACATTTTTTTTAAGAAACTCTGAAAAGTTGTGGTGCTATTATCAATACAGCTTCTTCCTACTTCGACAAAAAAGTCATTAAAAGTGTTGGCTATGATATTTTGATCTTCGGTAAGAGTGCCATTTATTTTTAATTTTAACTTATTGTTTTTTCTACATTTGACGTTCCTACCCGTGCTTTCATTAACTATTTTCCAAACTGCACGAGATTTATTTTTAGTTTTTGAAATGGTTCTACGTATATCGAGTTTTTTTGCTGTAACGAGTACGGTTCTAAAAGTTTTTTTGTAGTTATTAAAATATTGTTTGAGATTATCATCGACTGTATTTCTGGATAATAGGTAAAGTTTCCTTTTGTAAAGGCTGGATGTTCTAATCCCCTTGGTAAGCCATGTTTTGCTCTTATTTTTAAGTTTTACTATCTTTATTGGAAAATGTTTGTCTATCAAGTCGGATAGCAAATTATAGAACATAATTAAACTCAAAAATAAAGTTACTAAGTATAATAGCTCGTGTTAGCTTAAACAGACCAGTCTCCGTCTCCACAAACAGCACCCGTTCACGAGTATGACGCATATCTTAGCCATCGCGTCCCTCAACCTTCATTCGGGAAAGTGCCGACCCGATCAACGACGCCACCGTAAGCAAAGACTTTTAAGCGAGCATGACATGTTCAAGCTATACCTAGGGCTTGCAATCCGGATATCCGTCCAATTTACTATCCGGATTTAGATGAGGTTGATATCCGGATAAAACGAATAATTCGAATACCATTTATGACAAAAAATATCATTCCAATTTTTAAGAAAACTTTCAAAAACGTTGAAAATTATAAGTTATAACTTAAACGATGTCGGTTGATTTATTTATTTATTTGGATACATTTTTATGGTATTAAAAGTGTTTATTTAAGTATTTCTCCTTGATTGCCGACTACTCCCTTATTTTTTTTATATTTGGGAACAATCTTATGCAGATCGACCTAGCTCCATAAAACGTACAAAGTAACTTAACTTTGAATGTACTGGTACCGTGTTCCTGTCAAACGATAATGTACGAACAGAGGGTCTAACGGAGGAGAACTTTAGTTGATATTGAACTGCCGAACGAGATGCAGTAGCTGTTTAGCAGCAGATATGATAAGAAAGTTTTAGCATTCTGCATTTGAATAAATCTGTAATGAAAACCTTGATCTTGAAGGTCATTAAATGCAATGTAATATCTCAACAAAAAGAGACTGTCTCAACAGTTAAAAGACGTATTCGATTCTCTGAATATCATCAAAACCACGCCCAGTACCATATGTCAACCACGCATCAATTTATTAACTGAAGAATAGTTTGACTGGAATATTCATGGTTATAAAATTTACATTAAAAAACGCTAAATATCTTGTGATCATCTGAAGTCACTTAAGAAATGAATTTCGTAGCACAGGCTGCCAATATTAAGCGGAGGGTTGAAGTATTTCCATAAACTATAAATTGATACAATAGTTTTAGTCAGCCGTTTGCGTTTGGAAAATTGAAGCAAATAATACCGTTATCATAAATAAAATTTGCCGGAGGTTGTTTGTCAGAGTAAAGTTTTAGCGAAAAAAAATTCCAAGTGAAATTCGGACAATAAAATTTTGAAGAAAATGTAGAACTCCTAAAAATACCTTAACACTTGCTGTTACGCAACGCAACCTTTTATACGTAAAATTTGATTCTATTACATTTTTTATAAAGTTCATGTGAGTTTTGTTAAATAAAAAGCAAGTATTCGAATTATCCGGTTTATTCGGATATCCGGATACAAAAACTGGGCGGATATTGCAAGCCCTAGCTATACCGGCCTATATTAATATTAAAATAGTAATAACATGTAGCTGTAAGACACAGCATTTTGTGCTCGTATGTTACAGAAAAAGACAGTATATCTTCACATAATTACTAGTCTAAATTGACTTAGAGATGTAAAGGTCTCTAAGTGTCAGAAACATTAAAAATATGGGTATGTACATATAGGGTGCTTCAAAAAAATAAAAATGATATTTTTTAACGGGGCATAGACTTAAATGCTTCCAATCGCTAAAAAAACTAACACGTATTTTTTTATTTCTCAATTAAACAACATTACGGGTCGCTACCAGCCATCAAATCTTTTAAAAAATCGCATATTTGTTTCTGCTCATGTCGCTACAATCATGTTACTAAATACCTCCTAAATAAGCCATTTGTGATTCTAATACACTCTGTTATGCCATCAGTAGTTTTTTCAATCTATAGTTTGCATTTGTCGGCATTTAAATAAACATAAATAAATCTAGTAAATCTACCCTCAAATGACTTTTGAAGCTAATTGAGGGTATTGTAGTGTGTGCTACACCTTACCCACACATATACAGTGTTAGAGTATATAAGGCTACACATGTATCATTTGAGAGCGCATTATACTAATATCATAGCAAGCAGTTGTTTGTATTTACGTCCCACCTCACATGGCGACCCTGCCAGTGCAGCCTTGTGCTGCACTGGCGGCGCGCCGCGCCGGCCAGTGAAGGTCGAGCCAGAGAAGATCGTTCGAAAATTAATATGTGACCTTCTTTAATTGATTTTTTAAATCAACACCAAATTGAGAAACTAGAACTAGAACAGTTATAAATAGACTATGTGAACAACATTACAAAAACATTAGTGGAGTGACTCAAAGAAGTGAACTTTTAAAATACTTAGATATTATCATAATAACGATTTAAATAAAACAACGTGATTCACGACTTTAATTACGTACCTACAAACTGGAACTAAGACTGGACTAACATTAAAAACGGACGGTGAAAAAATAATGGACAGTGATTATAAACGATTTGGGATAGTATGCAGCCGGGAGTTGTCGGTGTCCCTGGACTAGGACGGCGAGCCCGGGGCAGGAGGTACGATACGAGTACGGCGGCAACAGCGCAAACAGAGAGGTGCTTGACGTGAAATAATTGGCTAGGTTACGATTATAAGAAAATTATAATAAATGATTGTTGGTACGTAGGTATATAATATTTTTAGAATTTTTATTTCTTTGTAGGTAAACTTTTGAACTAAATAATTGTTTTAATTGTGATACTTGAAAAATTAACTAGTGTAGGTACTTTATTGAGTGTCAATTTTAATTTAAAAATTTATAGCCAATATAATAAGTAATTAATATTAAGGATATCGTTATATCCGCTTAAAGTTATAGAACTTTAATATGGTTAAAAGGACGGTTAGTTGAAAATAAACATTTATATTTCTCACTTTTATAAATAGTTTTTTTTTGTGATCTAATTTTATATACATTTAAACACAGTGTTTTGCCAGCCATATGTACATGTTTTTTTTTTATTTTTTTATTTATATTATCGTGTTATTTATAACGTGCCTAAAAGACTAAAAGATATATACTATCATTCGTTGTAAATCAGTATACGAGTATTAGGTGTAAAATACAAATATAGCGCGGCGTTGCGAAAGCGTTCCCGTAAACGGTTTGGTATGCAGATTGCAGAGGGTATGTTATTACATCTCAAATTTCAGTCACAGGTGTCTTAAAATGAATCATTGTGCACAGTTTTAGATTATTTAAGTTTTATCAATTTTGTCATAATGATACTTATTAATTGCTAGCAGAGACCACACCGATTTTTAACCATTACATAGATTTGGTATTTTAGTATACAAATGTTTTTGTTCGTATTTAAGATTTTTAAAAAAGATTTTGTGTACCGGACTTATACATGTGTTATTATTTATAATAACGTGGATGTGACATATTATTCAAGGAGTGACTAGATTAGTTAATAATACAAGAACTATACACCAATTACATAGCTACTTATGAAGAATGAGTTAATAGTTAAATAGCGAAATCGTAGAGTTTGTGTAGACCAGTTTTTATAGATATGGGCATGATACTGTAAAGATTAACGATGGTTTTCAAGGATCGCAAGTTTTAATAATGTATAGGTATAAGTAATTGAATGTTTATGGAAGTTTCAGAAAGGTGTTGAATGTGAAATAATGGATAGCTTGGTCTTGAATTGTTTAATTGAAAAGAAAATAGTTTGTTGTTGAGAAAGTACGTTAGTAAAGTGGTTGGGAAAACTGAAACGGATAAGTTTTTCAAAGGACGATTAGCCTGATCAACTAAGAGTTGCTGAAATTCTTATTTGTTGACGTTTTCATTGATGTGAGTTAAGTGATTGCATTTGAGTGTTGTTATTTTTTGTTTGTTGTTGAGAGGAAAAAAAGTGAAAGTAAATAATTGACAAATAAAAATGCCTATCGCATCTTCGGTGGCCCGAGAGGCGGCCTTGAGCGATACGGTATAGCAAGGGTACGCCAGGATACAAGGCAGGCACGGAATCCTTGGATGTCTGACCATGATTCGGTCGAGTATCAATTGTGGAGACTCCTTGGACACATGGAAGGTTATAATGTAAGGATGTGTTAAAAGAACTGCCTGAATGTGAATATAAATATATTATGTATGTGTGCGCGCGCAAAAATAAGATATCCTTGTATCCTGAGCAAATAACTAAATGTATATTAAGGTCGGCCGACCACGTGAATAAAAGCGTTGTGTACCCTTGCCAAAAGTGATGCATATAAAATGCCCACTTCAAGTGTTTATAAAAAAAAAATACTGTAAGTAGTAAAGTGACGTCTTAAATAAATATATAAAAAAATGGATAGACTTGCAAGTCATACGTATATACGGATATATCATATAATAAACTCGAGTATTGAAAGTAAACGATAACTGTATAGATAAATATACAGGGATTGGAATTTTGGATATGAACCTATATTCTGTAAACATTAAAATTATTGTTAATTGTCTATTTAGTATTTACCTACCTATTAAGTAACTTTAACTTTTGTGTGTTTTTCTTTTAATGTTAAAACTAAATTCGAGATGACTCGAGCCTATTGGTTCGTTTTTAAATGTATTTTAGGTAGTAAGTTTCTTAGTTAGAAATAATTATAATTTTTGAAAGATGCATAGTTATATACCTAAAATGTATCCCGTACATGCAGAATTTATTTTATAAATCGAGGTCAATATTTACATTCCAAGATCTTAACATTTTTTTTTATATTTTAAATTCAAAATTGTACCAATATGTATTTCAAAGAAATATGTTGAAATTATAAAAAACTAAGTAATGCATTTTTTAAACCTAACGAATTTAATGTGTTTTTCTTCATGAGGTTAATAGTATTTTATTTTTACAATGTGTATTACCTACTCTATTGTCTTTTTGTTTGCATTATTTTCTTATACATATAAACTTATTTTTATTAAAAAAAAAAAATAGATTATCGTTTTCTTGTTTTAGGTACAGTAATCTATTTTTTTTCTCCAGGAGGGAAGGTGTAGTGTGTGCTACACCTTACCCACACATATACAGTGTTAGAGTATATAAGGCTACACATGTATCATTTGAGAGCGCATTATACTAATATCATAGCAAGCAGTTGTTTGTATTTACGTCCCACCTCACAGTATACATAAAATCACATTAGTCAAGTCGTTCAGTGACATAGAAGTTCAGAGATTTGGTTAGTTAAGCAATTAATGTTATATTCTACGCTAAAACTTACAAATTGGTTGTTTGCGTTTATTTAAATACCTAAGAATACGGAGTACAAGTGTGTTAAACGTTCTGAGCGTGTTGACGTGTGTTTGGTATTGCAAGTCGATGTATAATACCATTATTTTCACTCCAATAAGTGACTACATACATACAGTGGCATACAATGGCGTCTAGTGCTGGTAAAAGTGATATTAGAACAAGAAAAAATACAGATATATGGCTAATTGGGCAGCTGACACCAACAAAACCTCAATCAAAACTACCGTCTGTTAAAGAAGTAATGAGTTCATTTTTCTATTATAAAATTATAGAGAAATTAAATAATAAAGACTCCGCAACACACACTGCCTGCGATGTATTACAAATATGGGAAAAAGCAAGTATTCCCACCAGACTAAAAAAACATGTAATAGCCAAATTATGACAATATTTTTCGGAGTGGCAAAGATTAAAGAAAAATAAAGAAAACAAAGCAAAACGGTCACTTGTATTAGAAAACAAGGAAAAAACATGGAAGAAAAAATTGGAATAGCTTTTCGATATTGCCCATTATACTATAATACGCATGACGCGTTAACGACTATTGTTATCGAAGAAGACAAACAATTTCTTCTTGCTCAGAGAAAAAAGGGACGTATAGGACAAATTTGTGGCGTGGATAGAGATTTTCAAAAACAGCAAGCGAAGAAGTTAGAAGAAAACGAAAAGTTAGAGAACAGAAAAAAGAAACAATACGAAAGTATAAAACAGCTGACTGAAAAGTGTAAGTAAATGTCTTCATCTTCTAGTTCTTTAGACGATAGTGACAGAGAAGAGACAGACCACCAAAAACCTTCAGCACCAGGACCATCTTCATCGATACCACAACAAAAACGACCACTAAGACGGAAACAATTAATTGACGATCGTTTAGCATCGAGCCTCGATGTGGCCAAATTAAGCGACCGAAAAGCTGCTATTGTGTTGACATCTACTCTTAGTAGCGTGGGTTGCGATGTTGCGAACTATAACGTCAGTTCATCTTCCATTCGACGTCAACGAAGCCAACGACGCCAAAAAATAGCAGAGTCGTTAAAAAACGAATTTAAGCCAGAAGTGCCACTTACTGTCCACTGGGATGGCAAAATGCTAGAAGATATAACAGGGCGAGAGATTGTCGAACGACTACCCATTCTTGTATCAGGTCAGGGAATTGATCAGCTTTTAGCCGTACCAAAATTACCAAATGGAACAGGGAAGGCAATGGCTTCTGCTATTTTCGAAACATTGATGTCATGGAGCTTGTGTGATAAAATTAAATCTATGGCTTTTGATACAACTGCTTCAAACACAGGACGTATTCAAGGAGCCTGCACCTTATTGGAGCAGAAACTGGAGAAAAATGTACTATGGCTTGCATGTAGACACCATATTTTTGAGATTGTTCTTGAAGCAGTTGTGGTTTTAGCTCTTGGTGTTTCTAGCGGGCCTGAAATCCAAATATTTAAAAGGTTTCAAAAACGTTGGGCTCAAATTAATCAAGAAGAGTTTAAGCCAGTTTTTACTGATCCTGAAACATCAAAGTTAGTTGAAGATCTAGACACAACAATGATTTCTTTTGCTACTCACCAATTACAACAATTTCAGCCCCGAGACGACTACAAAGAGCTGTTGTACCTCATTATATATTTCTTGGGAGGAACACATGATAAAGAAGTATCCTTTAGAACACCCGCAGGACTACACCGGGCAAGATGGATGGCTAAAGCAATCTACTCTTTAAAAATGTATTTGTTCAGAGATCAATTCAAAATGACCAAAAAAGAACTGAAAGGCATTACAGATGTTTGCGTTTTTACTATTCGCATCTACGGAAAGTACTGGTTTCAAGCTCCTTGTGCTTGGTCTGCCCCAAATAATGATTTAGAGCTTTTGAAGGATTTGGTGGCGTACCAAAAAATAAACGCACCACTTGCAAAAGTTGCTATGAAAAAAATGTTAGGGCATCTCTGGTACTTATCCGAAGAGCTTGTGGCTTTTGCTTTCTTTGACGACGCAGTTTCATTTGAAACGAAACAAAAGATGGTCACTGCTCTCAAAAAACAAAGTCTAGGTGTTTCTTTAAAGCGAGCATCTCTTGATCAAGATCTAATTTTAGTAAATAACTTGGAAGATTTTGTAACCAACCAAACAATGTCTTTTTTCGATACATTGGCCGTTTCATGTGATTTCTTGAAGAAAGATGTGAAGTCGTGGAAAAATGATGACAACTACAACAAATGTAAAGCTTATGTATATTCAATGAAAGTTGTCAATGACTTAGCTGAAAGAGGAGTAGCTCTGATGGAGGAATATAATCGTCTTCACACGACAAATGAGGAACAGAAGCAATTTTTACTTGTGACGGTTAAAGAATACCGACGTAAAGTCTACTTTAATGCAATAATTCGACATGTACCCATTGCCATGTTCAACGTTATATATGTTTTATTGTAATTATTTCATGTTTTACAGACCTTTATTTTCATAGTTTAGTATAAATACAATTAAAAAATAATAATAAAAGATTATTTATAAATACGTATTTTGTAAAAACCTAAAACTTTCACCTCGGGTAGCGACCACTAAATCATTTAGAAAAAATCCAAAAAAAATACTGTGTAAGTTTCTTAACAATCAAAAACATATGAGAGGGTGCCCCTAAAGAATAATAAAAAAAAAAATTTTTCATACTTTTTGAAGCACCCTACTGAGGACGACCTATACTCCTGATCAATTCTCAAGGGCGATCGAAATCCATGGACAGCCCCTAAGATTATATTTAATTACGTATTAAATACGATATACGAATAACGAATAATTATAATATTTGGACTGCCGTCGTTGGCGGTCGTGTCCACTGCGCATTTATTTATTCATAACAATAAAATTGTAACTGTGTCAAATCAGTGTCAGCACTTTTCTTATAAACTGTGAATATACGTGGAGTTATACAGACTGTGTGATGGATACAATTTGACAACGCTGCGATGACTGGTAGAGACGCCTTTAATAGAAGTTCACGGACTCTGCGAAGCCCTCCTCCAGAAAGAAGACCGGCTATGGAAACTGCCCAAGCTACCGGGTTACCGGGCTACCGGGGTTGTAGCCGTAGCACCAGCCGAAATACAGAAATGGGTATCCGAAATTGAAAGGCGCCTTAATGAAATTTGCACCATTTCAAATGAGGGCAAGTTAAATTCAGACCAAAAAATTAGAATAAACACGCTTAATAAGAGCGTATTGGGCGGAATCTCTCAAATGGCTGTTCAGTATCAAGCGGTCAAACAGAATTTTTTATTTTGCCAAGCCCAAGTGAATACCCTGTCCCAGCAACAAAACATTAGCACCCAACTTCATGAACTCAAGCAGCGCCTGGAAGCTAAAACAACAACCGAAGCAAAACAATCCTTCGCCGACATGGTCAGGACCGGGAAAAATTCGGCTGTGGTGCCTACCAATACTAGCAGCATCGCAATTTACCCTGCAGATAAAGAAAAGACTAGTGAGGATACCAAACACCTTATCCAAAACTTAATCAAGCCAGAGGCCCTAAAACTTCACGTTCGCGGTATGAGGAAGACGAAGAATGGTGGCATCATAATCAGCACTGATAGAAAGGATGACCTCGAAAAGCTTAAAGCATCTCAGCAGCTTCAGCAATCGGGACTTAAAGTAGAAGACACGACCAAAAGGAGACCGAAGATAATCATACTAGGAGTCCCGACAAATATGTCCGAAAAAGATGTATTCGATTGTATTTTCGAACAAAACGTTGTGGACCTTCAACAGAGTCTCTCCAGGGACATATTTATGAGCTCAGTGAAATTTAGTCATAAATCAGGAAAAAAGGACTTATCCACCTGCAACTACATTCTAGAATGCACAGCCGAAATACGACGAATGCTCATACAACAACAACGCGTTTTATTAATTGGACATCTTGCCCAGTACGAGACTTTACTCTCTTGACCAGATGTTATTTTTGTCATTTATATGGCCATTCGGCTAAATATTGCAGAGATACAGCACCTACGTGTGGACATTGTGGGTCATCAGGCCACAGTATTAAGGAGTGCACAAAACAAGGCGACCCTCCCAAATGCGCTACATGTCAACGCTTTAAGAAGCCGTCCAATCATAAAACCGGAGACGAGCAGTGTCCAGCGATGAAATTTGCGCAAATTAGATATTTAAATTCCATAGACTATGAAGGCGACTAGAGCGCCGCGATTAAACGCCATTTGCTGCACATATCAACAAAGATAGATAACGCAACCAACGTCTTACTTGATGAGCTACATTGAATTTAAAATTAGGATAGATATATTTGTACAAATTGTATAGTTATGTCACGACTTACATTTTTAAAAGTAGAACATAGTCACTTAATTTATTGTTATTATAAATAATCTTTTTGTTAACTTAAGCATTTCCCCACTTACTCATTGACCCACAAAAATTGCATACCTAAGATACAAGTACATTTTTACTTAGTTTAGGTATGTTTATTAAATTATATTTAGCAACAGAAAATAAAATTGTAGTTGGTATTTTAGTTTTAACTTTATTAAAGTGTATTAGAAAATAATAATATGTATGAATGTCCTATTTCTTAAGTATATATTGCATAATTACCATTGTAAAAATCAAAGTAGCATAAGTTTTATTGAATAAATATTAAATATTAAGAAAGACCAACACACATGAACAATCCTCAAGGACGACCGAACTTCCTGGTCAGCCCAGAGGACAACGACAACTAGAGAAACTCGCTCAAGAGTTCTAAACAGAAGTAAAACATCTCAAAATAATCCCAACGAAATGGGAACTGCTCACCAGATTAATAAAGTATGATGCACGCGTCCAAAGGAAGTCCAACCCAAGCACGACGGCTGATGCTTTCCGCCTTGCAGTTGCCGTTGCTGCAGCAGATGGCAGGATGCACGATTTGGTTTATCGTAGCTGACTGATACTGAAACCATCATTTGCACGGTATCAGGTTTATCATGTATGCAGGTTCAACTTCAGGGTTTGTGAATGTGCCCGGACAGAGTAGCGGACACAAAAGACATGTTGCGATAGAATACGGGACTTTTTTTTAAAATCTCAGAATAAAATTTAAACTTCAATGAGTGCGTTTTATTTCATTCTATGAACAAACAAACACGTGTTCCAAAAATAAGTAACACGGTAAAATGGGCCAATACGAAAAGTGACAGCTTATTAGTTACGTTCGACTGTTATGCTTCGCCATTACACTCAAAATAAAATTCACTAATAAACAATTAGAACGAAACCTGTCCTTTTATTTCCAAATCTCCAGCACAGAAGATACTGCACAGCTGCTTCTGTGTTACGGGCGTAATGGTGTCTGCAAGTTCGCTCGGCTCTGGCTGCAGGACACAGCATTAATTTTCATATGCGTAGCTCATGTTTCCATAGTATGCACGATTTGTGATCTATCACGGCATTACGGGCAATAATTTGTCGCAATTTTATTAATTACTAAACGTTACAGGGTAAAGATTACATAATCCTATGCATTGGCAAATCAGCAGGATCAATTTCTAACGGTGCATGAAAAAAATTTTTGAGGGTAGATGCACAAGTGAGGATGAAATAATATCACGTCGTGATTGCTAATACTTGGTTTTAATTAACAGTATGGATTTCAAATCAAAATAACTCAAGATCGCTTCGATTTAAATGGATTAGAAAAATTAATTACATAGAAACGTAACGATCCCAGAGATGACGTCACGTAACAACCGTTATGCTAGACTGCCTCAATCATAATTCACAATTTCACAATAATTCTCACCAAATAACATAATGAATTGCACTCACCTTTCAATGAAGGTTAGACACGTGAGCTTACCATTACCACGTGTCCAGATTATGGAATGTAGGTCACCAAAACACACGGAAATACACCACGCTCCCAGGTGGCTGTGCAAGCAATCCATGAGACACGGGATCCCAACTTCTGATGACGGAGGCACGGGCGACGGCAGTGGGCATAGTACCTCAATGTATTACTTCAACAGTGATTTGTTGTAAAATAAAAGATCACATCCTTTCAAAACAACACATCCTTTCTTTATTTCACAAAAGTAAGCTTCTAATGAAACATAAGAAATCAAAATAACACTTGGAATAAAACACTTAGCTAAATGGATAAAGAACGTTGAATTCTATAAGCTTTCAGAATAATCCTTCAGGTATAAGCCTTCAGGAACGTGGCGAGTTAGGCACGAGGTTGGCTAACGAGTACGTCCGATCTCTAGCGCGGTCCGATCAAGACTGCCCACCAGCGGCGGAGCCTCGCTGCTCCAGTCCTCCCGCCTCAACGTCAAGTTGGTCAACCTGCTTGACCAGTCTACCAACATAATGACAAAAATGCCAACTCGTGCCTACCTTCACCCAAGAGAAACCTCTTGACGTTCCAAAGCCTTCTACCTGTCATCTTAGTTCAACAATACGCCAATAGACGGCGTTACTCTCTACGTTATGAATTTCGTTACAACTTCCAAACAGCAAACATTGCTAGTAGCCAAACATTGCTAATCAATTGTATACAGGCGTCTAAAACTATGAACTGTAACGCTGCAATACGTCCTTCTGGAGTCACGCCCCGACATATTATATAAAATTTTATACATGATTAGTACTTTGATCGACATATGTAAAGTACCAATACAAATAGTAAATCAGTCAATTAATATTCCCACACATGACGCAAATCGAGTGACCACTTAATCAGATTGTTAATAAAAATTTCAGCATACATATTCTGAAACAGCTCTCGCAAATTTTCTCTTGTCCCTATTTTTTAATATAAGGAAAATAATATGAGGAACAAGATATTTGTTCATATGTTTTGTGAATTATCATAGTTTCGGAATTTTCGCACAAGGCTTTACAAATTCCACCCTGGTATGTAGAAATTAATAGGTACTGTGTAATTTTCCAAAATTTGTGCAAACAGATTTTCATCTGGAATGTAGCGATTTGTGTCTATAACTAGTACATAATATATTAGCTTCATTATAATATTTGGTATATGTTTTTCAACTCGATAATTTGAAAAGAAGAAAAGGGAATTCTTAAGACCCAACCTAAAACGCGGCAAAAATATATACCTATATTTGAAAGGGGATTGGCGAAAACAAATGTAACATAAACATAATAGAATACAGAAAAGTATGCTGATAATTTAAAATACTATATTAGTCAGTTCGTGACATATAACTCACCAAACGGAGACCAAAAATTGCCAAATGGGGGAAATAATTAGTGTAGAAGCGAATTTTGGTTTGGTGGTAGGGATTGGTGTTTTTAACAACATACTGAAAGTACTGATGGGTGAGGGTGTGAAGATAACGGGTAAGGGGCTTAACCTTTGGTATGCTTAGGAGCAGCTCTGCTTCATATCTATTCAACTTAAACAGGTATTTATTATAATTGCTATTTAAATGATTTTTTTTTGACAGGAGCATACGAAAGGTCCCTTTTTATAGTTTTTCGTCAACTCGTAAACGGTGCCCCATAGCAAAAAAACGTCCTTATACAAAGGTAATCTACATAAAATTTTCTACAAAATGTATAGCTACACTTTTTCGCTAGAATCAATATTAAAAAAGATATTAAAGTGGGAAAGTTAAATCTAAGGAATTCTACACAATCAGTTATAGTCTAAGATCCGAGATATATGGTCGACCTTCACCAATACCTCTGACGGATGAAACTATGAAAATATGAAAGGAAATATGTTCCAAAACATAAATAAATAGGGTTGCCTAAAGAAATATGGTTAAGGTTTAATTAATTTTTGTAAAAAATTTTTTTTCGTCAAATTTCACCGATTTGTCTGACGAACGAAATAAGTTTCAATGGAAAGTATACAACTTGTACAACATGAATCAACTAGGTTGCCAATCTTTTTCCGGACACTATTATGTGGTTGCCGTGTTTAAAGAGGTGATTTTATATCGATAATTTCACTCATCTGTCTGACGCTTGAATTATACATCAAAATGATGGTAATTTTATTGCAAATACAATGGTATAGGGTTGTCTGCGAAAATCCGGTCACAAACAAGGGTTACCAGGCTTTTAAATAAAATAAAAAGGGAAGACTTTTAGCGATAACTCATAAACGGCTCAACTGATCAAGTTTATTTAAATTTTCTTTGAATAAGGTTTTTAAGCACTATTTTTGTGATTTTTTTTCATATTTTTGGACCGATGGTTCAAAAGTTAGAAGCAATAACCTTATTTTTTCCTTTCTAAATGATTATTTCCGAAATCATTAACTTTATCAAAAAATGTTGTTTATAGACCCCTTGTAATGTGGGGCGTATAGCGTTATATTATAAGTTTAGACGCTATTTAGTTGTAGGGTCTAACCAGAAGATTGCAGGCGTCTGAAGAAAACACGTAGATAGAAGAAATTAATAAAGATATAATGCAGAAAGAACTAGGACGATACAGAAGATAGGAAATGAGAAATTGAAGCGATACAGTATTACAAATGAGATCGCGTATCGATAGCGCGCGGCGGAATTGATGTGGAGTGGTACGTGCGTGCGCGATCGTGGCCTGGCTAGCTCTGCCGGGCGACCGCTGTGACCGCTGTCCGCTGCTCCGCGCCCCGCGCCCGCGCTCGTCCTGCCTAACTCGACTGGTTTGCTTGAAGTTGGTGCGCACTGCATGTAGCGGTGCGCGTACGCTGCCTATGAATTTATATGCGCCCATACTACTCCCCCGCCGAGACCGTTGCTACGGTCGAAAGTGGTAATAGTCCGGGAAGGTGACTCGACGCCCACTGCGTGTTGCCCTTGGCTGGCCTGGTGTTTGCGCTGGCGGCGCGCGTGGTCGAGCTGGCGGCGCGCATGGTTGCGCTGGCGGCGCGCATGGTTGCGCCAAGGGTAAAGGCGCCTCCTCATTGACGGAGAAGGCCGGCTTGAGCCGGTCGATGGACACGGTGACGACCTTGCCATTGACCTCGATATCAAAGGTCTTATCGGCCCGGCTGATGACCTTGTGTGGCCCGGTGTAGGGTGGCTCAAGAGACCTGAGAGCCTGCCCTTTTCACAGGAACACATGGGATGCGGTGGTGAGTTTCCTGGGAACAAAGAAAGTTTTGGTAATGTGCCACTTTGGTGGACTTGGCGATACCTTGGCCATGTGCGACCGTAATCTTTGTGCAAAGTCCATTACATCGGCAGGTGTCGCTGAGTCATCTTTGGGACTTAGGAACTGACCCGGCAAGCGCAGTGACTCGCCGTATACTAGCTCAGCTGATGTAGCCTGTATGTCCTCTTTCCATGCTGTGCGTATGCCAAGTAGTACTATTGGTAGGGTCTCTGACCAACTGCTGTTGTCGTGGCACATGATAGCTGCCTTTAGCTGTCTGTGTAGCCTCTCTATCATACCGTTCGCTGCTGGATGATATGCCGTGGTCTGGTGGTGCTTAGTGCCCATGATGCTTGCGATGGCCTTGAACAGACGGCATTCAAATTGCTTTCCGCGATCTGTCGTTATGTGCTCTGGACACCCAAACCTAGAGATCCAGCCGGATACAAAAGCCATAGCACAGGCTTCAGCAGTGATGTCTGCTAATGGGTATGCCTCAGGCCAACGAGTGAATCTATCGATTGCTGTGAGACAATACCTGTATCCGTGTGAGTGAGGTAATGGGCCAATGAGATCTATGTGCACGTGTTGGAATCTCGACGACGGCGTGGAGATTGACGACAGTGGAGCTGATGTGTGGCGTGTGACCTTGCTGCTCTGACACTGGTTACACTCCTTAGCCCATCGGCGGCAGTCTTTGCGTATGCCCGGCCAGACGAAACGTTGAGTAACTAACCTGACCGTTGCTGATGCACCAGGGTGGCTGAGGCTATGCAGTGCTGTGAAAACCTGACGTCGAAACTTGGCAGTTACGTACGGTCGTTGGATATCAGTTGACACATCACAATAGAGCTGTTGGTTACTACCTGGGATTCTGACCTTCTCGACTTTCAAGTTAGTACCATTCTGTAGTAGTGCCAGTAGCTCGTTGTCACCTTCTTGGTCCTGCGCGAGTGCTGTAAAGTCCACAGGAGACACTATCTCTTCGATGCGTGACATGGTGTCAGCCACGACATTCTCCTGTCCTGGAACATATATGATGTCTGTTGTGAATTGCGCAATAAAATCGAGATATCTGTACTGGCGTGGCGAGCATTTATCTCGAGGTGTGCTGAAGGCATGTGTCAAGGGCTTGTGGTCAGTGTGTACCGTAAAGTGTCTTGCTTCGACCATGTAGCGAAAGTATTTAATGGCTTCGTAAACCGCTAACAATTCTCGATCGTAGGGACTGTATTTTGTTTGTGCGGGGTTCAGCTTACGAGAGAAAAAGGCTAACGGTTCCCAAGAGTCCCCTTTACGTTGTTGCAGCACGCCACCGATGCCAGTGTCAGAAGCATCTGTGTAAATTGACAGTTCGGCATCCATGTCAGGGTGAGCGAGTAAGGTTGCTTGCGAGAGACTTGACTTACATTCCTCGAAGTCTTCAAGTTGTTCCGCTGAGAGAGTGATTGGCTGATTTGCTCGCATCTTAGGTCCAGAGAGTAGGGCGTTGAGTGAAGCTTGGATCCGAGCGGCACCTGGCAAGAAACGCCGATAAAAATTGGTCATACCTAAGAAGCGACGCAGTTCTTTCACTGTCTTAGGTACCGGAAATTCCTTTATGGCTTGCACCTTCTCTGGTATGGGTTGAATTCCGGCAGAAGAGACCTTGTAGCCCAGGAATGTGACCTCTCCTTGCCCAAAAAGACACTTGGCTGGGTTTATGAGTACACCATACTCGCTGAGGCGCTTGAATACCGTTTCCAGGTGTTCCAGGTGCTCATCCTCGGTCCGTGAAAATATGAGTATGTCATCTACGTAGCCAAAACAGAAATCTAAGCCCTTGAGTACCTCATCTATGAACCTCTGGAAGGTCTGGCCAGCGTTGCGGAGTCCGAAGGTCATATAGGGGAACTCGAAGAGACCGAAGGGTGTCGTGATGGCCGATTTGGGAATGTCATCTTCGAAAATAGGTATCTGATTGTAGGCCTTAATTAAGTCGATCTTTGAATAGACCTGGGTACCTGCTAGCTGGTAGGAGAAATCCTGAATGTGTCGCAGTGGGTAGCAGTCGGGAATTGTCCTTGCATTCAGCGCTCTGTAGTCGCCGCATGGCCTCCATCCAGCGTCTTTCTTTGGAGCCAGGTGAAGAGCAGAAGACCATGGGCTCTCTGACCTACGAGCTGTACCGCACTGGAGCATTGCCTCGAACTCCTTTTTAGCTATCTGCAGGCGATCAGGAGCTAGACGTCGAGGCCGGCAGGTTACAGGTGGTCCAGGTGTAGTCCTTATGTGATGGACCGTTGTGTGTTTAGGCTTTACTGGTTTACCTGCAGGTCTTGTGATGTCAGGGTACAGCTTCAGGGCATCGTGGTACTTCGTATCGCCTGACATGACCTTGACGGATGATATGGACATGGTTGAATTGTTATGTGGCACCTGGATGGATAGAGTGGTGAGTAAATCAATGAGACGATGATTTCGACAGTCTACCAGAAGACTGTAGAAGCTCAGGAAGTCTACGCCTACTATGGGTTTCGTGACGTCAGCTATGACGAAATTCCAGGAGTACGCGCGACGAAGTCCTAAGTTCAGTTCCAGGTGTATGGTTCCATATGTAAATATTGGTGAACCGTTAGCTGCACACAATACGTACTCAGTCCTTTTCCGGCGCTCTCTGATGGCTGACCTTGGGTACACGCACAGGTCTGATCCCGTATCAATCAGAAACTGCACCTTGGTATGTTGGTCGGTGACGAAGAGACGGCCAGGGGATCGAGGACAGTCGTTTGCCGCCATTAGCGACTGCCGTTGGAGTTTCCCTTGCTGTAAGAACAAGGATCTTCGCATTTCTTCGCGTTGTTTCCGAAGCAGTTATGGTACCAACAATGGTCAGGATTCTGCTTGCCTGAGCGAGAGCGAGAGCGAGAACGGTTGCGATACCTCCAGTTTTGGGTGCTGCGAGAACGACTGCGGCGACCGGAGTGCCTTTCTGCCATCAATGTTGCTACCTGCTGGGTCAGTGCTGCTACTTGCCTTTCTAGTTCACTGCTACCTTGCGTCATAGCTGTGTGTGACGCCGTCCGGCTGCTGGTAGCCGCGACGTGCGGTGCTGGTACTGCTGGAACGACGACCTCGTGCACCCTGTCTGCTATCGTTGCTAGCACGTCCAACGGAATGTCCTCCTGACAAGCAAGTACGGTTTGAATATTAGTAGGTAGTCTGCTAACCCACATTGTGCGCACAAAATCGTTAGGATCGCTTGTGGTTCCGGCTAGCGATTGCATATGACGCAATAATTGCGAGGGTTTCCTATCGCCAAGCTCTTCATGCATCAATAATTGCTTAAGCCTCTGGTCACGTGACTGTGACAAGCGATTAATAAGCGTAGTTTTAAGCTTTTCGTATTTATTGGTAGCTGGCGGTGACACAATAATATCCTTCACTTCGGATGCTATATTGTAATCCAAGCGAGAAACTACGTGATGGAATTTGGTAGCATCGGCAGTAATACTAGCATTATAGAACTGACCTTCAATTTGAGCAAACCATAAAGCAGCATCCTCCGGCCAAAATGGGGGTATCTTCGCACCGAGTCGGAACACCGATTTCGCCTCGTCATCCGTTGCAGCGGGCGTTGAACGGGGCTGCGACTCGTCATCCGACATTCTTCAGCGCACTTCCTACGCGCGGGTCACCAGTATAGCGTTATATTATAAGTTTAGACGCTATTTAGTTGTAGGGTCTAACCAGAAGATTGCAGGCGTCTGAAGAAAACACGTAGATAGAAGAAATTAATAAAGATATAATGCAGAAAGAACTAGGACGATACAGAAGATAGGAAATGAGAAATTGAAGCGATACAGTATTACAAATGAGATCGCGTATCGATAGCGCGCGGCGGAATTGATGTGGAGTGGTACGTGCGTGCGCGATCGTGGCCTGGCTAGCTCTGCCGGGCGACCGCTGTGACCGCTGTCCGCTGCTCCGCGCCCCGCGCCCGCGCTCGTCCTGCCTAACTCGACTGGTTTGCTTGAAGTTGGTGCGCACTGCATGTAGCGGTGCGCGTACGCTGCCTATGAATTTATATGCGCCCATAGGCGTTCGGGTAGATAATGAATACCAGTGTTGGCCGAAAGTTAATGCGAATTGAAAATGCTGGCCATTAACCATTATAAATTGAATCGTAAACTGTAATCATCCGTTACGGTTTAAGGTTCAATTTATAATGGTTAATGGCCAACATTTTCAATTCGCATTAACTTTCGGCCAACACTGATGAATACTATGAAAGTCTGCTGATTACTGAACATCTTTATTAAGTAAATTCGGGCTTATATACTAGTGGCCTACGTGAGTGGCATTTAGGTGACCTTTACATAAATGTAATTAGAATTATTGTTCATTTTAATAAATATATTTTCTATTTCTTAAATGTCACCTTAAATGTCACATGACGTGTTGACCCTAATACTCACCACGTCATATGCCTACTCACCGTACACCTTCCCCGTTTTTTTTTGAGACAAAAATAGGTTACAATATATTTTTGTCGTAATTACAATGTAAACAATAACCTAATCTTAGACATTAATTTCTAACTATTCCAATATATGTCAATCTTACAATCTAAAACAAACGTATATGCATATAATAGTTATACAAACAAAAACACTAAAACTAGCTTTTAAAAAAAAACATACATGGTTATTTAAAATATTAAATAGAATATAATTTTAATTAGGTATCTATGTTATATGTTAACTAAAGTAATGTAGCGGATCATTTTAATAAGTTGATTAAAGATAAATTACGGTTTAAACAATTAAAGGTTTACAATGTTGAAAATATTTGACTTAACATATAGGTAATATATAATTAAAAAAATTTGGTTAACATATGACAGATTAATAGGTACTTAAAATTATTCTGGTCTATATTCTAAATGTAATTACAATATTTAGTTTTCTCTTCCTGTTACGTATTTCTACTTTGCTACTAATTTACACTAAACACCTTGGTGTCGATATTTATTATTTTGCTTACTCTGCTATTAAATATCCTAAAGGTTACATGACTATATTTATCTTATAGCTAAAAGTGCGGTATTGACATTTAGTATGCGTCTTACTTATAATTATTCCTATGTATCATTAGATATAATACTGTAAACAATGCGTTGCTTGCTTTCTTATGTTCTAATAAGGAAGATGGAGATCCTTTTTTGGATTCTGTCGGCTTGGTAAGTTTAAATGTGATCAGTTTTGAATTGCATTTTATAAAATAAGAAATGTGGATTGTTAGATTATTAGATCAGTTCTGTCGCTTGCTTCGCGGATTTGTGTCGGTCGATCAGGGAACTTGCAATTACGTTTGAATTTGACTTGTGTGTTTGTGTGTGTATGTGTGTGTGTTTCTCGTGTCTGGTGTGCCGAAGAGGTGAGTTTTAATAGTAATAGTGCTTTGTTCTGTTTTGGTGTACAATGTTTTCTTTTCCTGATACTAATATTTTAAAATTTTGACCTTGGTCTTGAAATACTGTGTAGGGTTCCGTGTATACTGGGTCCATGTTATCTCTATCTTCCTTTTTTTTATTAATATTAAGTCTCCTACGTTATAGTTACATGTTTTTTTTTTTTTTTTTTTTTATATTTTTGTTTTTCAAGTTGTTTTGTCTTAATTAAATTATGTCTAGCGTCCTCCTGGGACTTTTGCAATCTATACTTAAGTTCTAGAGAATAAGAGTTAAAATTATAAATTTGGTCTATTTGTTATATAAAATTACGGTTTAGTGTAAACTGATATTTTTAGATGCCGAAAAGTATGATTATTTGAAAATTTGTTATATAATTTTGATACTATGTCATTGGCAATGTAATGGTTGCGTTAATATGTGTGTGTTGTTTTATCTTTGTGCTGTATGACTAGGTTTTTCTTTTTACAAAATGTTCTTACTTAATGCTAATATTTGTAACCTGATTTTGAATAACAGTATATGGCTCTTTTATACATTGGGTAATAATAATTATGTGGTTAAAAGGATTTTTCTACATTGATGACGAAAAATTCGTATTGTAGTATAATATAATACTCTAAACTTTTAAATTAAGTTGTATTCTTTAGAGTGAAATAAGTTTTGTATCAATTTATTTATTTTATACATATGTTTCTTTTTTTTTTATTATTACATTGACCTATTTGTAGGTAAGGCACTAGTAGGTTGTTAGGTATCTTTGCGAATTCTCTTCGACATGTAAACTGGTCATTAACTCACTAATTTATTATTATATTTTGGACACAATACAACGTGTATTGTGTTTACATTTTATATATAAAGTATTTTATGTGATTTAACAGTGTTTTTTTTTATTTAACTTATTTTTAATTAAGTATGTATTTTTATTTTTATTTAATTGATTTGTTTATTGTTATCACTGTAATTGTAGGTATTTATTTAATGTTGGTATTACGTTTATTTTTAGGGTTCCGTACCTCAAAAGGAAAAAACGGAACCCTTATAGGATCACTCGTGCGTCTGTCTGTCTGTCTGTCTGTCCGTCTGTCACAGCCGTTTTTCTCCGGAACTACTGGACCAATCAAGTTGAAATTTGGTACACATATGTAAGTTTGTGACCCGAATACGGACATGTAACGTAAACAAATGAATTTTAAACATGGGGGCCACTTTTGGGGGGTAAATGAAAAAAAAAAAAATTTTTTTTTTCAAACTATATCATGTTACATATCAAATGAAAGAGCTTATTGTAAGGATTTCAAATAATTTTTTTTTATAATTTTCGAATCAACAGTTTAGAAGTTATTCAAGAAAATAGGCAAAAAATTACCATTTCCCACCCCTTATCTCCGAAACTACTAGGTCTAAAATTTTGAAAAAAATACATAAAATAGGTCTATACCTATAGATGACAGGAAAACCTATTAGAAATGTACAGTCAAGCGTGAGTCGGACTTAATTACAGTTTTTAATCCGACCCCTACGGATTTTTTAAAGAGATTTCACTCACGTTTCACATAAAAAATACATTGTTAACAGTGCCGGATTACTTAGAGTAGTAGTTTTCTTAGAGTAATTGGTGATAATTTTCTGATAAGATAATCATTTTAAATATTTAACGGTCTTACCTACTTACGAGTAATTGTAAGGTCAAATTAAAAATAATGTTTAAAAAAAATGTTAAATTGAGAGCTAGCTTAAAGTTTTTTGTACTCGTCGACTTTAATGGTTGAATTAATGAAGACTTTGTAACCAATAAGCAAAATAAGCACGTGCTTAGGGCACCACGTTCAGGAGGGGCACCAAAATGCCAGGTTGAAAAAGGTGAACAAATTTTAAAATTAGGGACAGACACATCGTTTTTACCACACGATTTTTTTAGCTGTCCAAAAGCTAATTTGCAAAAATAATGGCGCGTAATTCTTTGGGAAACAATCGGTAGCAGTAGAAGAGTCGTGATTACATGCATAGATTCGATTTCAACCCACTCTTTTGCGGTTCGGCGTTAGGTCTTATGCGAGGCCTTCTGCCTTAATTACACTTGGGCGTGGATCCAAATTTAAGCTTTCCTCTTTCGCAGCTAGGCCTACTGCCCAAGTAACACACAAGCAGGATAATAGAGTAAAATTATCATCTTATTCAAATTAAGATTGCATAAATTTTGTGTATAAGCGGTGGAAATTACTAAATTCGGAATAAGTAAATATGTGGGCCTAGTGGGGCCTAAATGCTGAATAAATTTTGCATAGTATCGGTTTTGCATATTAAAGCTGAATAATACTTATTTCTTACACAGTTAGTCAGACATTATTCAGCTTAAAGCATTTGTGGTTACTAAAAGCTGCATAATAGCAGCATTAGCAGTAATTAGCTGTATATATTTTGTGTCGTGAGATATTAAGCAGACAATATTAAGAAAAATGTGATAGTGGCTACTAAATGCTGAAAAGAAGCGTCGGTGAAGACTTTCAACTATATAAAAGCGGTTGCAGTTTCTGTTTTAATGCTAGTTTTTGAATAAAGGTGGACGCTATTACTGGAAGCTGTAATGAAATCCACATATTATTTGTTATTCAGTAGCTGCATATATGGGTTAGTTATGGCTTTTATAGACATAACGTCTGAATAATAAATACTAAAACAACACTTATACTTAAGTTATAGCGATTTTAGTACACATATACTATCTTTTCTTGCTAAAAGCTGCAAAATGAACGCAATGAGCAGCGCTATTCAAACTACTGCTTAGTATCAACAAATGCGCGGTGGAGAGGGTTCCGTAGCTTTATAAGTTTATACACGGTCAACAGTGCTACTTGAGCCTGTTTGCTTTGAGCTTGAGCGTGTTTTTATTTTATTTTGAACGCATCTTGCGTATTTATTCTTTAATCCAACCATTATTTAAAAAATCGAGGTTTAGTTTTCTTAACAATTCTCTTCGATTGGTTATTTTACACAAGATGCATTGTCGTTTTAATGACGTAAAACAATTGCTAGCTACCATCGTAAACACTGTTAACTGACCATTTGCATACCTTACTGCAACGAGATAAAGTTTACCAATGGCCATTTAAGGTTGTTGCTAGTTTGCAAACAAGGTGGCAAATGCTAGTTATTGATATTGTTGCATTAAAAACTTGTAGACTGGACTGGGTATGTGAAAAATAAAATAATCACCCCCATTAAAATATAGCGAAATCGGTTCTCCTGTCGATTTTGAACGGACTGTTTTTAGGTTTCAAGTGGGTCTACTCATACCCATCCCACACTATACTCGTACTCATACCTAAACAATACTGCCCATACCAAACTATACTTGTACGCATACCCGTGATACCCGCTACTAATATACCCGCACCTTCGCACCTATACCATATTCATATTCATACCATACTCGTAACCACACCATACTCATACTATACACATCTTCGTACTCACTTCGTACATCTTTGCGTATACCTTTACCTACTACATATTTGTCGGAACTGATAACGGAAAAAATAACTGTGTAGTCTGCCGTGCCCCCAGATTTATCATATAACTTAAATATTATATCGCGTTTATAATATTAGTAGGAAGTAGGATTGAATATTGCCCGTGTTACATACCTATAATGTTTCTCATCAAACTAGTGAGGATCTATGTGGTTTTTACCATTTGTGTATAGAACCCTAATATGCTTTAAGATTGCGAAAACAATTACTATTATACTGATGTTATTCAAAACTTGTTGTTCTAAAACCATTATTATCTAACATGTAGCTTAGTAACGCGAATAATGTGAATGCCTATTCAGAAATTTAGCACATAATAGCTGTGGCAGCAGGTTATATTCAGCACAGTCGGACGCCATTACGGTTGCTCATATTTTAACCTCTAAAATTAAATAGGAATTTAAAATGAACTGAAAAACCCATTTATATTCATTTATAAAACTAGTTTTATCGTAGCATAACTTGTTAAAGTACATTTTCTATCACTAAAACATCTAAACACCGCAAAAAAATTACAAATTTAAAAGTGGAGTACTACATTTTCTATATTTACTTTCTAAACAGTGTATTATTTACGCGGCGCTTTAAAATTTTAAATAAAATGTATATATATATTAACAGTAAAGTCGCATGCGCAATGAAATTGATGTTATGTAAACATCAAATCAATATATGGGTAATGTCCTCCTTATTTTGTATTCACTTCAGACACTACACTTTGACACGAGTTCACAAATTAAAATGGAAGACAAATCATACACAAATAGCTGAATATATTTTCTGTAACAATGCACTTTTGAACCAAAAGCTGCATAACGTGTGACTAACTGAGTCATTCTATACAAAGCTGGATAACTTTGGTTTAAAAGCGGTATAGAAGCTTTTGACAGCCTCTATACAAGTGTTATTCAGCGATTCAATGTGTGGGCACACACTTATACAGCTATTACATTACTGTTATTCAGTAATAAGCGGCGTGGGCTAGCCCACTTTGCGCCCAAACCTTCTGTATAACGTCTGTATAAGCGCTTATACAGACGTTATACAGCTACCTTATTCAGCATACAGTACGGAATGCTCTATTATTCAAACAATATTCAGCTACTTTTGTGTTACTTGGGTGCCTTTCTCACACTTCGCCAATTCAATTCCAAGCTCTGCTTTCTTGCATATTTTATGCATGAAAATAACCTCGAATATCGAAGCCTAAGAAATATCGAGCCCTATGCGAAGCTAGGCTGATAGAAAACTGTCCCATCCCTTCTCTGTATGAAATCCTGGATTCGCGCCTGGTTGGGACTAAAAGTAAAATTGCGTTTGTATATCGAAAAATTTTCGCGCTCGCTTCGCTCGCGTTTTCAATAACTTTATAAGGTATGATAAAGGTGACATTCTGGTGGCGACTGCAGCAACATTACTCTGTTGCAAGTGTTGCAACGTTACTGCTGCAGTACTGTCAACTTCCGTGATAAAATGATGTGACTGATTTCCATACTAAAAGTAAAAATTTACAACTGTCTATCATATTGCGTTTTTATATCGAAAAATTTCCTCGCTCGCTTCGCTCGCGTTTCTATTACTTTCTAGGCTATGATAAAGGTGACATTCGGGTGGCGACTGCAACAGCATTAGGTACTCTGTTGCAACATTACTGCTGCGGCACTGTCAATTTTCGTGATAAAATGATGTGACTGATTTCCATTCTCAGCTGTAACGCGGCAATGAACTTCTCTCAATTTACCAAAAAATCAATGTAATCTTGATGACCCGAGGGAGAGGGGGCACCTAGAAATCCTTAGGGCATCAACATATCTTAATCCGGCACTGATTGTTAAAAATTGTGTAATATACGGAACCCTTGGAACGCGAGTCCGACTCGCACTTGGCCGGTTTTTTTTAATATAATTAATGTTCTTTGTTTTAATTCAGTTTTATTCATAAATATATTTAGTACATAATTTATTATATTATTTATTTATTTTCTTTTCATTTAAATTTATTTATTTATTTGGGTAAAAATCATTTATTTCCTTTTCTGTTTTGATTGATAGTTGTTTCTTATTTAGTATAATGCTATATTTGATTTTTATATGTAAGTATATATTTTTTTACAGGCTGTTTTTTTAACACATGTTTATATTAATGAACATATTATGTGTCCAAGGACCTTCATGCAAGGTAACTCGACCGTATCATGATGTCTCAAGGATTTAGTGCTTGTAAAAAAATGCTATTCTAATGTGTTATAGTGTCTATTATTTTCCCTGGGGTTTTCATTTGTTTTTATTTATTTATTTTCAGAATTCTTGCTCGTGATTTGTGGAAAATTTGTTTATTATTGTAAGAATTGATCGCCAATGAGCCATTTTGTAATGTCTGCACTGTGACCTAATAATGTAAGCTGACTTTGTGATACCCGTCACCTGTCTTTTAAAAAGTACACAGCGCCTTTTAATAGCGCTCTCGGTCGGCCGACCTTTTTTACATACAACATATTTATTAAGACGAAACAGGAGCTGAGTTTTAAATATTTTAGGTCAATATACCCGTCTTGCTAACGGAAGCGGCACCTAAAAGTAGTGCGATAAGGACAAGGCGAAAAATCCTGCGTAAAAATCTCAAAAATCGAGGTTTCGTACTCCTCTGTTTCCTCCTCCAAAACTTAACCAATCGTAACCAAATTTGGAAATCTAAATGATTATGAAATTATCTGTGTCGGACCGTTTTGCTTTTTTGGCTAATTGATATCAGTTTTGAATGCCACGCCTCTCATTGCGGCATAGTCAATTAGGCCATTTTGGCCATTTTTGAAGGGCTCTAGCGCCTTAAAAAACAAAAATATCAAAAAAAGCAAAACGGTCCGACACAGATATTGACAATATTAATCTGTGTTGAAAAAATCATTGCTCTAGCTTCATAAACCACGGAGGAAAACGAGGAGTACGTTTGTATGGAGAAATGACCACTCCCGTTGGCTCTTAAGGATACAAAAATTTATTATTTATTATAGCGCGCTAATACATATTACGCGTAATATGTATTGCCAGACAGTTGTTTTCACACATCGGAACAACAAAAAACCTTTCCGTGTGCCCAAGGACCGCTGCAATTGAGAGCTCGCTCGAATTGTTTAGGTTTCAAGGGTTATTGCCTGGTTGTATCCTGGTGTACCTTGCTTACATTATTTATTTTCACGAGCTACCCCGTTTTGAAAGGAAATCATCATTTTGAAAACTTAAAGCATATAAGAGTCACAATAACTTTTAGTTGACCAGGCTAATTGTTGGTTGCAACACTTATCTGTTTTAGCTCTTTCAATGTGATGTTTATATTTTTCCTTCCCTTTTATTTTGTTTATTTGTCTTTCATTATATTTATTTTATACCTACTCGTATAATACCTAATTGATGCCTTGATTTTCATATTATATGTTGTAAATAATTTTTAGTTAAAAACTCTAATAATGCGTCAAATGTATGAACTGTTTAATGGTTATTTTTTTTTCTTCAATTTATGTACTCGAAATTTGAGATGACATAACATGTGTTGCATGTTCATTCGTATTGGGTGACGTGTGATGAGTACGCGTGACGCGGCCTCCACAAGTCTGGTGCATTCCATTAATCGTATGTTTAAGTAGATTAGTATTTAGTGTTGATATGTGTTACTTTGTATGTTTTGTTATTATTGCCAATTTGTTGGATGTGAATATTGATTTTCTAATATAATTTTTGTATTATTCCTTACATTTGGTTATTATAGGTATATGAGAGTGGTGAGTGGCTGATGGCATTTTCTTATTTTTATGCAATAATTCATTAGTTTTTTTTTTTTTTTTTTATTGAGAAACAAACAGTCTTAAAATAAACATATGAACAACTTAGCTAGTAGCTACAAATTAATTTCGGTATAGACCTATAGTTCCCTAATTTACAAAGATAATTTACAAATGTATAAAATTAGTGTAAACTTATAGTACCCAATTACATAAAAATAGAATAGATGTAAAAGAGAAAAGACTCAAATTACAAGTATGCGGTTGCTTGCAACATTTCACACTAAGTTATGTAGTAGATTCGTGGATTGAATATTATTGATATATAAATGTAAGTTAATGTATGTTAATGTAAGGTTGTTATTTATTTACTTTAGATTTAAAAACAAAATATTTACTCAGATTGACTACATGTCATAGAAATAAGTTATATCGTTAATTAAAAAAAAAATTGAAATCGGATTTTTTAATTGAACAGATAATAATAATAAAAAAATAGATTATAATTCGCATTAAAGGTATTAAAGTATATGTAAGTTGAAATTATTTGACCTAAAATAATAATAATATTCTGTGTAAGTAATGTTTTCATGTATAAAATAATAATGCGTTTTGTAATAGTAATGAAGTGTTGACATATAAAATACTTCTATTTTACCAATAAAAGTTTGATTGATTAATTGCAATAGTGAAATGACTTGATAGGGGTTTTTTTTTTGAAAACACGAAATTAATTTGTAACTGGTTAAGAGGGCCTTTGCAAAAATATATTAAATATGTTACCTATTGAAAACCAAATGGTGTGAAAGCTAACTTCTTGAACGTTAAATTGGATAATAATTTAAAAAGACCATAAGTGATGTTGTTTAATGTCTGGAATAGTAGATTCTAGTGTTTAGTCAAAGTTAATGTTAGGTTAGTTTGTTAGTGGTTTTGTCTTTATGTTGGGAAATGGGTTTTGTTTTGAAATGTTAGGTTAGTTTGTTAGTGTTAGTGTTAGTGTTAGTGGTGGGTGATGGTGGGTTAGTGGGTTGTTTTGTTTAAACGAAGCTAAATAATGATATTATGATGTTAATGTTAGTGTTATTGTTAGTTATGGGTGGTGGTGGGTTAGTGGTTTGTTTTGTTTTAAACGAAGCTAAATAATGTTATTATGACGTCAATGTTAGTGTTATTGTTGAGGTGGTTTTTTTTTTTTTATATTGTGGTCTTTAAAATATATAATATAAGTTAATTGCAAAGATGGAAATAATGGAATGCACCCCCGTGTTAGTTATTTAATGTTGCTGATTGTAGTTTTTTGAGTTAACCATGCGACGCGTTATATGTGTATTGTTTGTTTAAATTTTGTTTATTTGTTTTAATTAACGAATGATGCACTGGTTGAAATTATTGATGGATATTAGAAAATGTTTTTGTTTTATTACTTGTTTTATTTTAATTAGTTGTTGATATTTAATTTTATCTATATGTATGTTTTATAACTTGTTTTATTTTAATAAGTTGTTGATATTTAATTTTATCTATATGTATGTTTTATAACTTGTTTTATTTAATAAGTTGTTGATATTTAATTTTATCTATAGGCACATATATAACCGTTTTTTTTTACTGAGATTTTTTTTTTATTTACTTTAAAATTAATTACTTGTGGTTAACTGGTGAATATATATTTTTTTAACATATATTCATGTTTTGCTTTTTCGTCATCAAGTAGTAATCATAAATTAATTATAATTAATAGATTATTAGATAGTAGAATTTGGAATATCGCTCGCAGAGGTATCTGCATCTTTAAAGAATAGTTTATACATTATTAAGATTATAGTTTAGATTTAATAGGCTATATTTTATGATAATTTTCGAGAGAGAGAAAAAAAAATATGTGTAAAGAAGATTATTTAGTTTGATGTAGGTACCTTTGTCCAGTCTTCATCCTGGTCTTCTATTGTAGTATTGGTGGTTATGGTCGCTTGGATGTGGCGTGTGGCTCGCCCTTTATTCTTCTTCCTTGATGTGTTGGCTTGGTGGTGTTGCTTAGTACGCTGTACTGGTGGGGTTGGCGGTTGGGGTCGATGGCGGGTATGTGGCTGCTTCCTTGTCCATTGTGCTGTTCTTGTAGGCTGTCCATCAGTATTTAATATGATTGTTACTGTGATTGTATTGCCGCACTGGGCTGAAGCTGTGCTCGGCTCCATAGTTGTTCAGGATCGTAGCTGCGCGACGCGGTCTAGTGCTGTGCTTAGTGGTGCTGGCTAGCTGGCTTGCTGGGTGACTGGGTGGAAGCTGGCTGGCTGGATGGCTGGGCGGCGCAACTTAGACGATTCCGAAGGTGGTGATGATAACAGGACTGCTGAGCAGTCCCACTGGCAGGGACGCCATGTAATGTGGGGCGTTCGGGTAGATAATGAATACTATGAAAGTCTGCTGATTACTGAACATCTTTATTAAGTAAATTCGGGCTTATATACTAGTGGCCTACGTGAGTGGCATTTAGGTGACCTTTACATAAATGTAATTAGAGTTATTGTTCATTTTAATAAATATATTTTCTATTTCTTAAATGTCACCTTAAGTGTCACATGACGTGTTGACCCTAATACTCACCACGTCATATGCCTACTCACCGTACACCCTATTTATTTTGAAAGACCTATCCAACAACACCCCACACTATAGGGTTGAAATGATAAAAAAATTGTCACACACATTTTGTTTTTTTCAAAGCGATTATTTCCGAAAACATTCACTTTATCAAAAAATGTTTTCTTAAAACCCGTATTAATTTTAAAAGACCTATCCAACGACATCCCACACCATAGGGTTGAAACGAAAAAAAATTCCTCACTTACATTTTGTTTCTTTCGAAGCGAGTATTTCCTACAATATTCACTTTATCAAAAAAAAATTGGATAGGTCGATAAAACATGTCGTTGGATAGGTCTTTTGAAATAAATAGGGGTTTTAAAAAACATTTTCTGATAAAGTGAATATTTTAGTAAATAATCGCTTCGAAAGAAAGAAAATGTATGTGAGGATTTTTTTTTTCGTTTTAACCCTATGGTGTGGGATGTCGTTGGATAGGTCTTTCAAAATGAATAGGGGTTTTAACAAAATATTTTTATATAAAGTGAATATTTTCGGAAATAATCGATTTGAAAGAAACAAAATGTGTGTGACAATTTTTTTATCATTTCAACCCTATAGTCTGGGGTGTCGTTGGATAGGTCTTTCAAAATAAATAGGGGTTTTAAGAAAACATTTTTTCATAAAGTGAATGTTTTCGGAAATAATCGCTTTGAAAGAAACAAAATGTGCGTGACAATTTTTTTATCATTTCAACCCTATAGTGTGGGGTGTTGTGGGATAGGTCTTTCAAAATAAATAGGGGTCTATAAACAACGTTTTTCGATAAAGTGAATCATTTGACGACCGGTCTGGCCTAGTGGATAGTGACCCTGCCTGCGAAGCCGATGGTCCTGGGTTCGAATCCCAGTAAGGGCATTTATTTGTGTGATGAACACTAATATTTGTTCCTGAGTCATGGGTGTTTTCTATGTATATAAGTATGTATTTATCTATATAAGTATGTATATCGTCGCCTAGCACCCATAGTACAAGCTTTGCTTAGTTTGGGGCTAGGTTGATCTGTGTAAGATGTCCCCTAATATTTATTTATGTCGGAGCGTGACTCCAGAAGGACGTATTGCAGCGTTATAGTTTCATAGTTTGACGCCTGTTTAAAGTCGATTAGCAATGTTTGGCTACGTATTACTGGATTGTAACGAAATTCATAATGTTGCGTAGAGAGTAACGCCATCTATTGGCGTGTTGTTGAACTAAGATGACAGGTAGAAGGCTTTGGAACGTCAAGAGGTTTCTCTTGGGTGAAGGTAGGCACGAGTTGGCAGTTTTGTCGTTATGTTGGTAGACCGGTCGAGCAGGTTTGCCAACTTGACTTCGAGGCGAGAGCGGTGAGGCTCCGCCAGCAGAATTGATCGAGCCGCGCTAGAGATCGGACTAGACACTAGTATGGTTAACGAGTCCGAAAGTTTATTTCATGCACTGGTAGCATACTGAGTTAGCTGTGAAGTAATACATTGAGATACTACGCCCACCCGTCATCCTGTACAACCCCATGCTGTCTCACCGTCATTTATTTATTTATTTTATTATTTCGGAAATAATCATTTAGAAAGAAAAGAAATAAGGTTTTTGCTTCTAACTTTTGAACCATCGATCCAAAAAATATGAAAAAAATCACAAAAATAGTTCTTAAAAACCTAATTCAAAGAAAATTAAAACAAACTTGATCAGTAAAGCCGTTTATGAGTTATCGCTAAAAGTCTTCCCTTTTTATTTTATTTAAAAGCCTGGCAACCCTTATTTGTGACCGGATTTTCGCAGGCAACCCTATATCATTGTATTTGCAATAAAATTACCATGATTTTCATGTATAATTCAAGCGTCAGACAGATGAGTGAAATTATCGATATAAAATCACCTCTTTAAACACGGCAACCACATAATAGTGACCGGAAAAAGATAGGCAACCTAGTTGATTCATGTTGTACAAGTTGTATACTTTCCATTGAAACTTATTTCGTTCGTCAGACAAATCGGTGAAATTTGACGAAAAAAATTTTTTTCTAAAATTAATTCAAAATAGCGTTGACCATATTTCTTTAGGCAACCCTATTAATTATGTTCTGGAATATATTTTCTTTCATATTGTCATAGTTTCATCCGTCAGACGTACTGGTGAAGGTCGACCATATATCTCGGATCTCCTACTATACCCTCTTTTCTGTCATTAACGATCCTCAATTCGCCGAATATCTGAAAGCTTTCTTCAACTACTATGCTATGGTTTTTCTCGTTCCGTCGACTTCTGCACTCTACTGGCAACCTTTCCCTGTCTATACCATATAGATATGAGCGCCGCGCCGACGCGCCGCCGCCGCCGACAAAATTTTCGCGCCACCGCCGCCGACGCTGTGCTATCGGCGTGGCATCGGCGTGACCTTATTAGATAAGATAGTAGTTACTTTCAGAATCAGATTTAACGCCGCCACTCAGAATAGTTTATAGGCATTCAAAAGGTATGTCATGATTTTTGTATTTACATTGAATTTAAGCAAACGCGTTTATGATTTTTTGTGAACGCAGTGTTATTATAAATACGATTAAAAAGGCAACACCCAACAGATTATCATCATACGTTTTGAACGCACCAATAATTGATATTATACTGGCAACACTGAACTTTTCATGAATATGATTGGGTCAAACTTACTAATGGGACTGTTGCTAAACTCTGATTGGTCAGGTTTGACAGTTAGTATCAACCAATCAGCAATGATAATTTGCCCGCCATTTTTTTAGTCATGGCGGTTAGGAGGTTTGGTGTCGTTGAGGCATTCTTGGTAGAACCATCAAGCGGAACAGTCAAGGAGGAGTAGAGTTTTACAACATCTCAGAAGTGTCCAGAACCTGCCTACATGGTGGATATACTTACTACGGAGTGTACGTAAGTACTATTTCAACTATCCTGATACACAATTAGACATTGTTAATCCATAGTATTTAGATAATTTAATAGTAACAGGTTTAGATGTTGAGAAACATCGGTATCTTAACTAAATTCTTTACATCATGTCTGTAGTTATAATGGTTTGAAATACATGCAAAGTTAATAGTAAATTCAGGTATAAAATTCTTTGTTCGTTCATTCTCTGCCTACCTACAAAAAAAAAAACTATATGGATAAGATTCCATTGAGTTTATCTTTTGCCCAGTTTGTTTTATTTAATAGGTTGGAATTAATAAATATCTAAATAGCAGGTAAAACGGAATCGCCCTAAGTATATGTTATATGTTCATAGCTCCATGTATTTCTTCTTATAATATTAATTATTTTCAATTTCGAACAATAAATCCATATTTTTGTGAATTACACCACAAATGAAAGTTAATCATGGTAGAAATGGAAGGATTTGTTTTTGTAGTTGCTTCAATCGATTCAAGTAAAGATAATTTAGCTTGTGATACGTTGTGATACGTCATTCATTGTATAAAAGTTTGCAATACGTTTGTACAATACGTTGTTAACGGGTCTAGATGTTCAATATTACATGAGAATGTTTCATTTTATATTCGTATTTACATGATGCTACTCATAGCAATTAATGATGAATGGCAATGCGGATAAAGATAACCAGTATAACTCTGACCTTCGTCTACACCCGTTGTTATCACGGTCACGTAGTTCAAGCTATATTGGACTCGTGAGGTCAGTTTTATTAAGTAAAGTGTGTGAATAGCATATCTGGGGTTTGTGTCAAGACGCGAGTGTTCGTCTAGATTTGTGTTTGATGACGTGAGCGTGCGTCTAGATTTGTGTTTGATGACGTGAGCGTGCGTCTAGATTGTGTTTGATGACGTGAGCGTGCGTCTAGATTTGTGTTTGATGACGTGAGCGTGCGTCTAGATATGTGTTTGATGACGTGAGCGTGCGTCTAGATTTTGTTTGATGACGTGAGCGTGCGTCTAGAATTGTTTGATGACGTGAGCGTGCGTCTAGATTTGTTTGATGACGTGAGCGTGCGTCTAGATTTGTGTTTGATGACGTGAGCGTGCGTCCAGATTTGTGTTTGATGACGTGAGCGTGCGTCTAGATTTGTGTTTGATAACGTGAGCGTGCGTCAAAATTTTGTTTGAGACGTAAGCGTGCGTCTAGATTTGTGTATGATGATGTGAGTCTAGATTTTTGATTGAGGTCGTGAGCCGGCGTCTAGATTTTTCCTCAGAGTGAGTCTAGATTTTTGTCTGAGTGACTGTGAGTACAGCCTGGGATTTATATGAGATGTGAGGAGCGCCACAATGTACACTCACACTGTTGGCACTCACTTCATTGAAGATGTATACTTACCAAAATTGTCATAGCTAGCGAGTTTAGCTTACGATAGTGGCAAGATGTACGGAACGGATTAAGATTAACAGAACGAGGTGTTTGAAATAGTCTTAATTACATAGAATATGTTAGTATATGTTAAAGATCCACTACTAAAGCTCCCGAGTACTATGTAATATGTTATATAGGGGAAATCAATTCGAGTTCTAGGTGAATGAGTAAGAAAAGAGAGCTCATTGTCTAGGAAAACCCTTGTTTAGGTTAAATGTAGCCATCGCTGTCTATCGCGTGCTACGAGTTCTTTCGAAAGTCAAGCCTTACGGTTAGGGTTCTGTCTAGGCTGTGATGATGATGACGATGCTCATAATGATGATGAGGATGAGTATGAGGATGAGTATGGCGATGAGTATGAGGATGAGTATGAGGATGAGTATGAAGATGAGGATGGGGATGAGTACGAGGATGAGTATGAGGATGAGTATGAGGATGAGTATGAGGAAGAGTATGAGGAAGAGTATGAGGAAGAGTATGAGGAAGAGTATGAGGAAGAGTATGAGGAAGAGTATGAGGAAGAGTATGAGGAAGAGTATGAGGAAGAGTTGAGGATGAGGATGAGGATGAGGATGAGGATGAGGATGAGGATGAGAATGAGGATGAGTATAAGGAAAGATACATGGTTTGGGAACAATCTTACAAAAACATCTAGTCCAAACTAAGCAAGCTTGTAATTGATAAGTTTATTTATTTGTTTTAGATCATGTCAAGAACATCTGCCTCCAGTGAGACTACTGGGCGCCTTCCGTTGGTCCTGAGAAAAAACCGAATAATAAGTATGTCAAGTGAGAGCTCGGATGACGATATACCTCCGATAATTGTTAGAAGACGTCACCGCCCCATCGTTAGCAATAACGATGATAATGATGGATTGAACACTAGCACGCGCGAGGGTACAAAGCGCAAACAAGACGTTGCAGATGAGAGCGCACATTCTAATTCAAAGCGCCGTAAATCAGGAGGATCTGGCAGCACCGTCAACGTTAAAGATTTGATTGAAGCACTTAACAGCAGAAGTAAACCGTCCATCAGTTCTCATCAAATGTTAAATGCTTTACCAGAGTTCGATCCTGATAATAAGAGTCAAAATATCGAGATCTGGTTGCACAAGGTAAATGAGTACGCTCGAATATATGAATGGGACGATGTCCAAACATCTCACTATGCGACGCAAAAGTTGGTTGGTACAGCTAAGAAATGGCTTTATTCGCTACCAAGCCTGAATTTTACGTGGCCAGACTGGCAAGTAAAACTACGTCGTGCCTTTCCAATCGACGACAACTTTGCACTTATGTTGGAAGAAATGTTTGCTCGAAAAACTAAAGCCGATGAGAGTTTGCGCACATATTTCTACGACAAATTGATGCTGTTGAATAGATGCGAGATCACCGGGAAAAAGGCAGTAGATTGTCTTATTCACGGCATATCGGATGTATCGATGAGAAATAGTGCGCAGGCACTTAAATGCGTAGAGCCGGAAGACTTATTACAATATTTTGTAATTCAACAACCCGAAAAAGCCTTCTCATTCACACAAAAGAAACGGGGCTATGCTGAAGGAATGGAAAGAAGAATGTTTCGCAAGATACGTTGTTTTAACTGCGGTGTTGATGGACACACATCAAATAGATGTCCTCAGAAGAAAGAAATTCCGAATACGAAGTCATCGAGCTGCTTTAATTGTAAAGAAGAGGGACATCGATTTAGTAACTGTCCCAAGACACTTATGAAGTGTAAAGCTTGTGGCATGATTGGCCACAATGATCAAAACTGTCGGTTTCCCTCTTCTAAAAACGCAACGAAGACTGAAAAGGTGTTAAATATTGTTAGTTCTAATACCAATGAAAAATTTGTTAAAGAAATTGATGTTAATAATAAATCAGTACATGCTTACATTGACTTTGGTAGCGACTGTTCCCTTATGAATTCAACCGAAGCTGAAAACTTAAAATTGGACAAAATGTTCTCTGATTTACCGGCAATAAAAGGATTTGGCAATTTCCTTGTATCACCCATGCATAAATCCAAAGTGACAGTCCAGGTTGATGAAGTGCGCACTGAGGTCATAGTTTATGTAGTACCCGATAAATATTTACATGTACCGGTACTAATAGGTCAGAATTTTACGGAATTGCCTCAGGTGTTAGTCGTTAAGGATAGCAAAAATTTGTTTTTCTTTCAGAAGAACAATCCTTCAGAAGAATCTGAGTCAGGATCGAGTTCTAACATTGTCAAGTTGGTAAACATTGATAATTTAACTCTGACTGGAATTCACTTTGTACCGGTACAGATTAATGAACCTTATAATGGTAATGTGTATGTGGAGGAACAAGTGCGATTAATTCCTGGTAAGGAGTATCGAGTACTCCAGGGCGCATATCAATTTAAAGACGGCATAAGTGAAATACTTGTTTCGAATATGACAAATGCTCCTGTAACTCTGAAAAAAGGCACCTTGTTAAGTCGAGCTTTTCCGTTTAAGGAAGTCAATATGGTCGATGTACGACGAATCACTGGGAATAATAATAAAACTTTACCTCCGATTAACATAGACGAAATACAAGTGGGCCCGAATATAAACAACGAAACCAAGGTAGAGTTACATAGCTTGCTACAAAAATATCGGGAATGTTTCGCGAACTCACTAGACGAAATTGGTTGTGCTCCTAAAGAATTCGAGATGAAAATAGATCTGAAGGACGATAAACCGATTGCTTATCGACCATATAGGCTTTCTCATTCTGAAAGAGTTAAGGTTAGGGAAACTATCTCAGATCTTCTTAAAAATGACATAATCAGGGAGTCTAGCTCGGACTATGCCAGTCCAATATTAATGGTTAGGAAGAAAAATGGAGACCAGAGGTTGTGCGTTGATTATAGGGCATTAAATGCAAAAACTGTTAAAGATAGGTATCCACTCCCTATTATTGAGGACCAAGTAGGAAACCTTAGTGGAAACAAGTACTTCTCTACCTTAGACATGGCATCAGGCTATTACCAGGTACCACTATCTGAAGGAAGCAAACACTTATCAGCTTTCGTCACCCCGGACGGCCACTACGAATTTAATCGTATGCCGTTCGGGTTAGCTAATGCACCTGCAGTGTTCCAGAAGATGGTAAATAAAATATTAGGCGCAAGTCGGTTCGAGTCCGTACTTGCATACATGGATGACTTGCTTATTCCAACCACAACGCTGAGCGAAGGCTTTGAAAAACTTGAGCAAGTATTGAAGTTGATAAAGGAATATGGTCTTACCTTAAAGCTTTCGAAGTGTCGCTTTTTCTCCACGTCAATTGAATATCTTGGGTACGAAGTTTCGGAACAAGGTATCCAACCAAGTCGGCACAAGACTACTGCGATTGAACAATTTCCAACGCCTAGAAATATACACGAAACACGGCAATTCCTTGGATTGGCCAGCTATTTTAGAAAATTTGTAAAAGGGTTTGGTGAAATGGCACGTCCTCTAACTACACTTTTAAAGAAAGGTTCTGACTGGAGATGGACTGATGCAGAAGAGAACGCCTTCTCAAGTCTAAAGAATGTACTGTGTAGTAGACCGGTATTGGCTCTTTACGATCATACAGCCCAGACCGAGTTACACACAGATGCAAGTTCTCTTGGGATTGGAGGAATACTTATGCAACGGCAAAAAGGTACAAATGAACTCAAACCTGTGGCGTATTTTAGCCGTCAGACCTCACCGGAAGAAAAAGTTTACCATTCCTACGAACTGGAAACTCTAGCAGTGGTTTGTTCACTGAGGAAGTTTAGAGTATATTTACTGGGTCGTCCATTCAAAATTTTTACAGATTGTCAAGCTCTCCGTCTGACCCTAACCAAGAAAGATCTCGTACCGCGGATAGCAAGATGGCTTTTACAGATGGGAGAGTACGATTATGAAATAGAGTACCGTCCAGGTGACCGCATGATGCACGTCGATGCATTAAGTCGAAACCCTGTGGAAGTCCCCAACGACGATTGTAACCCCGAAAATGTTATTTCTGTTCTCCGCATTGAACAAAGTGATTGGCTGGTTACATTGCAATTAGGTGATTCGGATACAAGTAGAATAATCAAAACATTAAAACCTGAGATGGACGAAGAATACGTGGATATAAAGAAACATTACGTACTTAAGAATAATGTACTATACCGAAAAGTAAGAGATCATGATGAGGATACTTTGAAACTGGTAATACCCAAAGGAGCAAGGTGGCAGATATGTCGTCTCAACCACGATGAAGTGGGACATTTTGGCATTAACAAGACTCTTGAGCGTATACAAAGTCAATATTGGTTTCCCAAAATGGCCCGCTTTGTAAAAAAATACGTGAGTGCGTGCCTTGAATGTGCATACAACAAGGACAACAAAAAACCAGGAAAAAAAGGACACATCTATCCCATTGAGAAAATGAGTGTTCCCTTTCAAACGATCCACATTGATCACCTTGGACCTTTCCTTAAGAGTAAACGACAAAATGTTTATATCCTAACTGTGGTTGACGGTTTTTCGAAATATGTTTTTGTAAGACCGGTGAAGAACACCAAAAGCAATACAACAATAAAAGCTTTGGAAAGCATATTCCAGGACTTTGGTACACCAGAACGTATTATATCTGACAGGGGAACAGCGTTTACGTCTGGTCAGTTTAAACAATTTTGTGCTGAAAGACATATCAAACATGTTCTTAATGCTGTCGCTTGTCCACGTGCCAATGGACAAGCGGAACGCGTTAATCAGGTAATCTTAAATGCCTTAGCAGCACAAAATTCGTTACAAAATGAAAAAGACTGGGATTTAGCTGTCCCAAAGGTGCAGTTTGGTATTAACAGTACAGTAAATGCCACAACAGGAAAAACTCCTTCAGAGGTACTTTTCGGCATGAGACTAAAAGGTATCCCTGATAGCATGTTTAGAGAACTTGTTGCCGAGACTAACGGGCATCAAGACTTACTTGAATTAAGAAAAGAAATCAAGGTTACAATTGATGAAAGACAAGATAAAATGAAAAAGTCACATGATTCGAAAACAAAACCTGCGGACCAGTATAAAGTTGGCGACTTGGTTAAAATAACAAAAATTTCTTTTGCGGAAAATCCAGGTCAAAGCAAAAAACTTTTACCCAAATTCATAGGTCCATACAAAATTACTAAGATATTAGGTAATGACAGGTACGAAATCACTAATATCCCTGGTTTCATAAAGTCAAAGAAATACTGTTCTGTAGTCTCAGCTGACCGAATGAGACCATGGATTAATGTTAAAGCCCTCAATGTTATGACTGACAATGACGATAGCAGTTCTGACTCAGATTCTACTTAGGTTAATTATGTCCGATTTGAAGTATACTGTCATATGTTTGTGTATAATTGTAGAATCTCTGTAATAAGCGTACATAGCTTTAATTAAGATATAAACTATCAGTAAAATGGCCTAATGTCATGATTGCAAGTGATTGCTTATAATGTACCTATCTCTAATTATTTATTAATGTACTGCTGAACAATAATGTTATTAATGTTATAAAAACAAAAATAATAATATGAAATTTGGTTACTTCATTCGTTTTATTGTATAATGCATTGCGTTCCTATGATATTTTCTTGGTTTTATTTTTACGTGCGCCGGAGTCTGCACGTAGTCTGATGGCCGAATGTCATGATTTTTGTATTTACATTGAATTTAAGCAAACGCGTTTATGATTTTTTGTGAACGCAGTGTTATTATAAATACGATTAAAAAGGCAACACCCAACAGATTATCATCATACGTTTTGAACGCACCAATAATTGATATTATACTGGCAACACTGAACTTTTCATGAATATGATTGGGTCAAACTTACTAATGGGACTGTTGCTAAACTCTGATTGGTCAGGTTTGACAGTTAGTATCAACCAATCAGCAATGATAATTTGCCCGCCATTTTTTTAGTCATGGCGGTTAGGAGGTTTGGTGTCGTTGAGGCATTCTTGGTAGAACCATCAAGCGGAACAGTCAAGGAGGAGTAGAGTTTTACAACAGGTATTTTAGGTCCATATAATTCAAAAATATAGATGGTAAATGCAAACTTATCTATCTAGTATCCGCGACTTATGGTTGTTGAAATAATAAATTGTTTTTATGATTTTTTGACGATTTAGTTAATTAAAGTTACAATCACTCCCGACATTGATACGTGTAGTTACAATTATTCCCAACAACTTGGACGAGTTGATTATCCTAAGTTAGGATTAGCACTAACTAGGCGCGCGGGGTTACACAATGGCCTCTGCCCACACATCTTAGTCACTACACACACATAACACCTCCCTTATCACTCAGAAGACCTTCCCGTGAAGAAGGGCTGACTCAATGACGCTTGCAGGGCTGGTTCTGGGGCTTCCACTGAGCCGGCTGCAGCGGCTGACGCTGCTAGCTGCTATGCAGGAGATCCATGAGTACGTGACTATTAATATTGCACTGGCAACACTTTGCTAGCTAAATTCATAGTCAACGAATGGCTACGTCACAACTGGTCGGTCACGGTTGACAGTTGACACTTCGGAACGAGACGTCTTCGCGTAAGGTTGGTGACATTTTGAATATTTATGTATTTGCTTTGAATAGTTGGATATTTTGCACAATAAACATTTGATTCGTTACTTGTTGCTTAAAACTATATTTTACCCTTGAAATATCGTAGCATATCAGAAGTAGGGATCGTTGCGAAAAAATAAACAAACTTTTCGTACGTACCACGCCATTAGCTCGAACGTTATTGAATTTAAATTAAATAAAAAAATGGGTAGCTATACCAAAAAATATCTGTGAAAATAGAAAGAATTTAAATATTTAAACATATTAAGTAACGTTTATTTTAGAAATGATCTATCAGTGAACTGATGCATATGGATTTCAAATTGGAATCCTACCGACATAATTTTTTTTTTAAACGTTGAGCAATTGCTAAAATATAAGTGAAATATTAAAGAACTAATAATATTACATGTATTTAAAATAGAAATAGAAATAGAAATAATTTTATTCGTGAGCACAAACACAAAATAAAAACTTAAAACTGAACAGAGAAAACATAAAAAAAGAGAGAGTGCCACGAAATGGTCTCACCTCAGCATGTTGCTGGCGACTTCCAGCGCTGATCTTCCGATAAGACCATCCATTTAGTGTTTTTAATAATAAAAATAATACATTTTGAAGCAGATGAACAATTGAAAATGGATTAAAGAAAAACGGTTGATAAAAGTTTTTTTTTTATTACTTCAAATATCGATAAAATACAAAAATATAGTTAAAAATAGAAAGAATAAATATAATTTTATACATTGTGTACAATTAATCGTGAAAATAAACAGACATGGATTGGATGAATATGGATTTAACCTTTTGGCCGCCGGACCTAGTCCGCAAAGAAGCTCACTCACACGCCAGAGCAAATTTTATGTAAACAACTAATAAAAAGTTTAGGGGGTGCAAATAGTGATATCGATATTTACAATTTATCGTAAAAATCTTTTCAATTTAGCTTTGTTCTTATCCAGCTTTAATTTCTTTCCAAATTGCCAAAATTAAACGTATGTTTTACACCCGAAAATGTTTAAAATATAGGGATTTATAATAAAAAACAACCACTAAACAATGTAGATTCAAGACGTAATATCGCTGCACTAGGCTGTACGAGAAGTCTTTTATACAAGACAACGGCGCGCATGGACTGCCCGCAGTGCAGACTGACAAGGACTGTTTCGGCGCGGATTAAGTAATAATAGTCTCTAGGTCAACGGCGTAAGCGCTTGTCGGTACGTAAACTTTATTAGCGTAACGTTAAAGCCGCGCATCATGTGTCGATAACGTCAATATACCGGAACTGTTTTGGAGAAAATTACACGTGGGTTGAATTTTCAATGAATGAAGAAATTATTCCGGAATTAGAATCATTAATTATAATTTCAGTTTGGTATACATTGATCTACAAGACTCTTATCAAATTAACGACGACTTCTTATAAAAAAAATAACACATTAATTTAAATGTTAGATGCTTATAACAAAAAACTAAAGTTTGATAAATAGGTATGTCCATCTGTACCACTTTTGTGCGAAGCGGTCGCTGCGGGTTATTCCTTCCCACTACGCTTTCATCTCAAAATAAAATCAATTATTTTTTTTATTTTTTTATTTATCTTTTCTGAAATTAGTCAACAATCCACAAGGGGAAATTTACTTGTCTGGCCCTACTTTTTACAGCTAAAGAAGCTGCCTGAACTTTACATATAGTTATGCCTATCTGTCTCTCGTTTTACGTATTCTAGTAAGTAATTACCTACTTGATACCAACAATTGGCGATTAACAAGTGTTCAAATACTTAAATAAAAACATATTTCTGACTTTATATTTACTTTGAAAATTCCTATATCGAGTTAACATTCCCATCCCTAGCTGTCTTGTATACAAGATGAGGAACATGAAAAACGTTTGGAGCATTTTTTTCAAATGCCTTATTATAAAAGAATGGATTTATATAGCTGTTTAAAAAGCAAATACATGAAAAAACAAAGACCTAAAATATGAACAAGAGTGTAAAAGAAATTGCAATTGTTATTATTTTCACATTAACTGAGTGGTTGAATATGTATCTTGTATACAAGACGACGGCGCCAACGTATCGTTCTGTCGTTGTCTTGTATACCGGACAACGGTGGTCAAAGGGTTAAAAAGAAAAAAAAACAGATTACTTTACAATAACGTGATTTTTGTGACTTACCCTCATTCATACCATTGACTAATTGACTAATTAACATTGACTAATTTCAGAAAAGATAAATAAAAAAATAAAAAAAATAATTGATTTTATTTTGAGATGATAGCGTAGTGGGAAGGGATAACCCGCAGCGACCGCTTCGCACAAGAGTGGTACAGATGGACATACCTATTTATCAAACTTTAGTTTTTTGTTAGAAGTATCTAACATTGAAATTAATGTGTTATTTTTTTTATAAGAAGTCGTCGTTAATTTGATAAGAGTCTAGTAGATCAATGTATACCAAACTGAAATTATAATGAATGATTCTAATTCCGGAATAATTTCTTCACTCATTGAAAATTCAACCCACGTGTAATTTTCTCCAAAACAGTTCCGGTATATTGACGTTATCGACACATGATGCGCGGCTTTAACGTTACGCTAATAAAGTTTACGTACCGACAAGCGCTTACGCCGTTGACCTAGAGACTATTACTAGTGGCTCTGTGAGCTGTAGACCTCGCGAGCAGAGCTTTAAATTACATGGTACTAAGAGCTTTAAATATAGTAAATTAAAAAAAAAACAATACGAAATTTAAGTGTAAAAAAATAAAAAAAGTTATATCCCAGCATACAAATACTGGGGATCGAACCCAGACTCTCTGTGCAAACAAACAAAAAAAGCGAACGTTTACAAACTGAGCCAAATAGTTCTTGGCTAAGCTGACGAAATTTAGCTACTCATTCTCAAGTTAAAATTAGTTAAAATTAAATATCTCAATACCTCCGAAACCAGAGAAATAAATTTTCTGAATTTTTTGCCATTTAATCTATAAACATATCTCAAAAAGAAAAAAACTCTTATGATATCGATACGACTATTTGTTTAGGCGCGAGGTATCACGACTCCACCATTTTTAAAAATTTCCAAAAACAACAATTGACATAAAAAATTTATTTAAGCATAGAATCTGGTAACAAAATTTCACGAGAATCGGTTGAGAATTGTGACCTGTAGAGGAGAACATCCGGATGGACATACGAAAGCAAAATGCCCGAGTCAAAACGTAGACCTTCGCTACGCTTCGGTCAATTACTTAATCCGCGCCGACATTGTTTAGTGGTTGTTTTTGATTATAAATCCCTATATTTCCCTATATTTATCAGTCCCCCCCCCCACCTCGGGTCAAGTTCGGTTGCACTGTCATTGCACTCCGCGTATTTAATTATTATTTTCGAAAAATGACGTCGAAATTACTTGAAAACCTTATACGTGATTTACAAAAAACTGTTACAACACTTGTGAACAAAGTGAATACTCTCGAAAGCAAGTTAAACGAGCAAAATTGCATGTTGAAAAAGCAAGTGATGAATGTTTGTCAGCTGTGTAAAGGCAGAGGTGACAGCGATTCAAACGATAACTGCCAATCGTCATCAACAGCGACTCAGCAGCCCTCGCCGACACCGTCGTCGTCTGCGCATGCGCCGCCTGCCAAATCACAGAGACCTGCGCGCCTAGCGAAGACAAATGCAGTTGCCAGTATTAACAAGCACACGAGTGGAACAAGGAAGGAACATATTTCCGCTCCTAAAGTGCGACACGACCCGAAGCCAAATGACCAATCACATCATGGTCTAATAAAACATGGTCTTCCATTCCCAGAGTGACACGGGCCTACGTCACAATAACATTGCCACTTTATTTCAACATAACATGTTACATGGGTACATTATACCTATGGTTAATAAGTTAAAATATTTCTTTATAATTTTATAATTTTCATTTATATGTATTTTAGCTTAAATTTTACAATAACACGTCATTTTTAATTACTCGTTAGCAATATCTTCCGATTCACGAAAGAAATTTCAGACTTTCGGGTAATTCTGTTTATACTACTGGCAACACAGGATAGCGCTGTGCACATTTGACAATTCGGATCTAGATAACTTCATGCCCTGACCGTCATCCTTGTCGAACGCGTGTTAATTGTTATTTCCTTCTCGCTCAGTGTCAGCAGTCGCAGTGTTTTCCAAACTTTTCACGTCGTAAGCTTGGTAATTAATGTGTAACTGTGAATTAGTTTTTTAAACGTTTGTCTTGTATAGATAAATAAAGTTTAATTTAATACATTAGATTTGTTTTATTTTACTATGTTTCTACATGAATAACTTAAAATTAATGCCGTTAAAATAATTTTCACCGTTGGTTAAAATTCTCCCACATTTCAAAGTTTGAGAACCTGTAAACAGCATGATGACGTAGGCGCGTGTCAGTTAGGTCATACGCGAATCTCGGAATGGAGTACCAGGCGGAGTATATTATTATACCATGAATCACATAACACTCCCACCTCCGCCAATGACAGCAGAAACGCGTCAACTCCAGTTGGGGCCACGAAATCTGAAATCGCTCCGCTTATGAGCGGAACACCGATCAGTACTCTCAGCCTGACTCAGGGCTCACCAGAAAGGCGGGTGACTAATGAGGACCAAGATGAATGTCACGACCAATCCTGGAAAGAAGCCACCTACAAAAGAAATAGAAAGTCGAAGTCCATTGTGGTAGGAACGGGGAAAATCGACGAGACTTTGAAAACAGTGCCGTCGTTAAAATATATACAAGCCTGGAGTTTCAAGCCAGACACAACTAAGGACAATATCCTACAATTTCTAAACAAAATAGAGAAATCTAACGATTACTTCGTCGAAAACCGGCAAATAAACTCCACCAGACACTTCTCCTTTATAATTGGTATTCCTAAGAACCTATTCGAACGCCTGAGCTCGCCGACTGTGTGGCCACACGGTGTCAAGTTTGCAAACTGATTTCTCGTCCGCTCCCGCCGCGCCACCGGGCTCGGCTCCGCAGTCTACACTACGCCGGCCAGCGAACAACAATAACAATGGAATGATTAGTGCATGTGAACGCCAATGTCATATTCTGTTACAAAATGTGCGTTGACTCCGGAATAAGACTGTAGGTATTGAGTCCCTATTGCAAGGTAGTATTAAATATGATCTCCTACTGCTCACTGAACATTGGATGCCACCTGACGAGTTAGTAGTAACTAATATAACCAATTATGTTTTGAGCTCGCACTTTTGTCGTACAACTAGACAACATGGTGGTGTATACATCTATGCACATACCGGGCTTACCGTTATTGACAGACCCGATTTATGCAGTTACTCCTTAGAAATGCATGTGGAGATAGCCGCTGTACAAGTTGTAGATATAAATGTAATTATTGTTTGTGTATATCGTTCGAATACGGAGGGTAATTTCGAAATATTTACTCATCAATTGGATTTATTACTTGGTCATTTATTTAATGAAAATGCAAACGTTTTGATAATGGGTGTAACGTTGACGTCAATGTAGACTTTATGAAACGGAGTAAACAAAGACGGGACATTCAAGAAATTTTAATTAGATATAATTTGGCATAGTCTAATAAAACATGGTCTTCCATTCCCAGAGTGACACGGGGCTACGTCACAACAACATGGCCGCTATATATAGCGCTATCGCATATTATCATATAGCGCTGTCGCATGATGACGTAAGCCCGTGTCAGTTAGGTGATCTAGAAAAGACGGGAATGGAGTACCAGGCGGAGTATATTATTATACCATGTAATTTGGCATCAATGGTTAATTTTGCAACCAGAATTCAAGGTGAGTTTAAAACTTGCCTAGATCATGTGTACACTGATATTCCTAGGGATTTAATTTCGACTTATCCACTGGACACGGGCCTAAGTGATCATTGTGCCGTTTGCTTTAAAATGTCGATTGTGTCAACATATAACCAGACTAGGCATACAACTAAGAGAATAACTAATGAAACGCACTTAGCGCGGTTTCTTGAAAATGTAAGGAACACTGACTGGTCTAGTTTCTCGCAACAGAATACAGGCGGCTTCGATGCAATGTTTACAGGTTTACTTAGTAAATTTGAGATGTTTTGCCCAGTTAAAAAGGTACCCATTAGACCGAAGGATAGGATGTGGTCGAATCCTGAAACTACTAAAAGCAAGGAATTCCTTCTACTATTAGGTATGCTAGTTAGACACTACCCAGATAATCAAAATCTTATACAGTTTAATAAATACTATACATGCAAACATAATGCTTTATTAAATAGAACAAGAAAAACGTTCATAAATAATAAAATTGAGTGTAGCGCTAATAAGACTCGAGCCCTTTGGAACGTCATTAAGACTGAGACCAACAAAGGCCGAGTTACTAGGGACAAGTTCTGCGTGCTGCGTCGAGCGGTATGCGGCGAACATGGCTCCAGTCGGGAGCTGGCTGACGCGCTCAACCAACATTACCTGAGCGTGGTGCGCGACACCCTTCTGCGCCCTTGCTTATAGGAAGCGCTTCGCCTGCTCCGCGCTACCTACTCATCTCAAGCGTCCACAATGTTCATGTCACCTTTCACAACGCAGGAAATATTGACAATCATAAAGTCGGTCAAAGCGAAAGGAACCAAGGACATACATGGCTTTCCGACTGCTATACTTCACAGTTTACCACACAATTTTCTTCACCAAGTATGTGAACATTTTAATGACGCAATACGTGGTAATTATCCCGAATCCCTTAAGAAAATCAGAGTTACCCCAGTATACAAGGGAAAAGGTAGTAAGGATACAATAAAAATTATCGTCCAATAATAACTTGTTCCGGCACTGTCCAAGATATTTGAATCAGGCTTATGCAATAGGCTTGCACATTTTTTCAATACCAAAGGTGTACTCTGCGGTGACCAGTATGCATATCGCGCGGGCCGATCAACCCTAGGTGCGGTGCGCAAGCTACTGGAAACCGTATTAGACCATCTAGAGGCAAAAAATTACGTTGCTGCTATATTTTTTGACTTGTCTCGGACCATGAGTTAATAGCGGCAAAGCTTGAACATTACGGTGTCCGGGGTAAGGCTTTGGATATAGTAAGATCGTTCCTTGCCCACCGCGTTCAAGTCACTGATGTCAACGGGGAGAATTCTGTATGTGGCTCAGTCGGAGATAGGTCCTCCTCCAATTCTCACTTAATAGTAGGGTACAGCTACGGCTAGATTTGACCGTTAACGGGGTGCGAATAGAACCCGTAGTTTATGCTCGTTATGTTGGTTTTTGTTTCGATAGCGGTTTGCAATGGAGCCAACAGATAGACGCCATCTGTAAAAAAATGAATTCTGCTTTCTATGCTATTGGACGTCTAAAGCATACGTTATCGGAACAAGGCCTGCTGACAGCATATTATGCATATTTCCATGCACACCTAACGAGAGGAATTGACCTTTGGGGCCTGGCGGCCGATAGGGACCGACCATTCATCCTACAAAGAAAGGTAATTAGACTGATATCACGAGTCCCTGAGGACGAACCTGCACGGCAGCTATTTGTTAACCTTAAGGTAATGACTGTACCTTCGCTCTTTATATTTGAGATAGGTAAATATGTAAGAAATAACCCCGATGAGTTTCCCATAAGCAAGACCTACTCTGCGAGGAGAAAACCTGCACTGTCGGTACCCACGTATAGACTCCAGAAGTCAGGGAAGTCCTTAAAGGTAATAGGTGCCAAAATCTATAATAAATTACCTGAGGTAATAAAAAAATTGAGTACTGATCGACGTTTCACACGTGAACTCAAAACGTTTTGCACAACAAAAGCATACTACTCGGTGAAATAAATTTTGGACGAATGACTAAATATGTCGAAACCATAAAATGAATATGTGTAGGTATCATTATAAGCTAAGCTATCAGTCTGATATAGTTGTTTCATGACATTTTAATCTTTATAATTAAATTAAATTAAATTGTATTTAAATTATGTTCAGAATAATTCATTAACCATTATATTTAATCTAATTAACTTGCATTGAAGCGTATTGACTTGTATATAAATGTAAAATTCATTTAATATTATATTAATGTTTGATCCCCCAAATTGTCAATAATTTTTAAATATGACGATGTACAATTAATACAACTAACTAACTATTTTGGCTCAGCGATCCAAAGAGAATCTTGGCCTCCGAAACGAGAGCGTGCCACCTGTCCCGATCCCGCGCAACTTCCTGCCAGTTACTGACGCGAAGCTGAAGCAGATCCGCCGCCAGCGATACCTGGGCCGACCCACCGGACGGCTACCAGTCGGTCGTCCCAAGAACGCCCTCTTGACAGCCCGATCCTCTCCCATTCTGAGTCGGTGACCGAACCAGCGAAGTCTGTGCGCTTTCGTTTCGCCGACGATATTGGGTTCGGCCACTAGCTCCTCGATCTCGGCATTTTTCCGGATCCTCCAGGTGCCGTCATCTCTCTGAATATGTCCCAGGATCTTGCGAAAAACTTTTCTCTCTGCTACCAGGAGCTGACTTTCTTCTTTTAGTGTTAGGGACCAGGCCTCACAGCCATACATTAGGATAGGCCGTATAACGGTTTTATATATCCGTAACTTTGTATGTTTGCTGAGAAGCCCGGACACCAACACTTTGTGGAGGGCTGCACTGCACAATCAATACAAATAAAATATATTCTATTCTATTCTATTCATAATAATTGAAATACATGATTAAATATCTTATTCCGACATAAATTTATCTAACGTTAGACCGAGTGATCGATTCCACTGAATTTTATGTTCTGTTAATTTCATTGTTTAAGGCGCACCCAACTAGCAAAATAGTCGTATAAGAATTGATTTACTCAGCCTGTAATCGTATAACAGCCGAGTTACGGTTGTTGAAACACCAATATATCGTATAATAGCGGTTAACTCGACTATTTAGCAATTTTCGCTAATTAGTGCTATAATCATGTCGTATAAACGTTTATAGCACTATCTTTTAGCACTTTTATTCCACCTTTTAATAAATGCTGAGTTAGCGCTACTAAATCACTTTTATTCAGCATAATTGTTCTATTAAAATCATATAACAGCTATAGAATAGCTAATTGTCTGAATAAGGCGCTTTAATACAACTGTTACTCAATTCTCTTCTCTGTTGCTATAAAAGCTTATTAAAAGCAATCCAATAACCATTTGGCAACAATGCTGCTGTAACAGCGCGCTTATATCATAATTCGGGTAATGGGGTTCAAACCGCTGTTACAGGAGCTGAAGTGTATTTACAGGTTTTATTCAAAATGTATTCAGCTTAGAGTACTTTTAAAGAGTTTTGAACTACATTAACAGCACAAGTCAGCCATGTTGTCGTTTCAATATAGTCCGGTGGCCAACTGCATGAAACCCTACCTGATAAAAAAATAGAAAAATCCTACTCTGTAGGGGTAGCTGACTTTTAGTAGCATCAACTGCTCTTGGTCGGCCGCGGCTTAATTTGGCAAATTTTGCGCAAATGGCAAAAAGGTGGCACAAAAATTCATCAAAAAAAAACCCCATCGTATAATAGAATTGAGGACAGCAAAACAAAAGTGGTCAGCTACATCCTGTGTTGGCAGGTTCCTGTGTCCTACCGAATTTGTGGTACAACGTGACAGCTACAATTTAGCTCATCGAAAAATAGAATGAAAAAAACTGATTGTAATACCTACATTAAATTTGTTGACGTATGTCTTGGTCGGTCTCACCTTAGCCTGGCAGCTATTGCAATCCGTCCGCATTAAAAAAAATGTCAATGGCAGCTATCCTACCATACAAGTGACATTCTATTTTTCGATGAGGTAAATTGTAGCTCACTTGGTACCACAAATTCGGTCGGACACAGGAACCAGCCAACACAGGATGTAGCTGACCACTTTTGTTTTTTGATGAATATTTGTACCACTTTTTTGCCACTTGCGCAAAATTTGCCAAGTTAAGCCACGGCCGTCCAAGAGCAGTTGAAGCTGCTAAAAGTCAGCTACCCCTACAGAGTAGGATTTTTCTATTTTTTTTATCAGGTAGGGTTTCATGCAGTCGGCCACCGGACTATAAATCCATAAACATGGCGACATCATGTGCTATAAGTGTAGCAGTAAACGCAGTTACTCGACTTATAGTCGAATTAATGAGATATAAGAGAAACTAGATCGTGTAAGCAAATTTTTACTTATTTTAATTAATATTTTTTTATTGAAATTTAAGAAAATAGACGGCCCATGAATATGAACCAGTGCCTTTGGTTTTATCAATAAAGTATTTTTCGCGCTAGGTTTTACTGTATTACGTGTACTTACAGACAGTAAAAACTTATGTACACAATCACGGTAAAAATAAATGTCATGGATGACAGCAGTAAAAAAATACTTAAGTACCTTTTTGTTTTATTAGACACGTGAAGACGATTAGGCCTCAAACATAATAAAATAATTGTAATATAATCGCTTACCTGAGATCGTTTTTAGCACATATTAGTTGAATAAAAGCATTTACTGCACTCTTACACATTTAAAATGCCGAGTAAAAGCAATTCGGCTACTTTTACGAAACATTTTTGCTGAGAAAAAGCAGTGCGGCTGCTTTTATAGAACACTTTCACTGAGTAATAGTAAATTGCTAATGTTTATAGAACAAATAGTCGAATAAAAGCACTATCGTTGCTATTAAAACACTAGAAGCTCTTTTATCCACTTTTACTCAACTCTTGCAGCATCGATTTGCTTCTTATACAGCGCTTACTCGATTTTTATAACACTTTTAGTCTGTATAAGTGCGCCTTTTCGCGTTGAGTAAACGCTTACAGGACTTTTATTCGACTGTTTTTACACCTTTTATAGCACCAAAAAGCGAAAATAAAAACGTGCTCTCAACTTTTATAGCGCATAGATTTGCTAGTTGGGCAGTGTATAGTAAAATGCGCTTTTTTCTAACCATATTTACAGACTTTTACAAGGATTTCATGCATTATTTTCTAGTATGTATAACTTTAGTCCTTGTCAGAAACACGACGGCTCATTATTTTTGTTTTAGAAGTACTACGATGAAAATGTATATGAAACTTACTTCATTCGATAGCTTTTAAGTAAATCTTCGTTATTGCTTGTCCTTTTATCGATACGTTAATAATTCATTCATAATTTTATGAATTCAACTTTTGCCTACTAAATTACACCCTACGCGGCAATACCTTGCGCCCATGGTCTAATAAAACATGGTCTTCCATTCCCAGAGTGACACGGGCCTACGTCACAATAACATTGCCACTTTATTTCAACATAACATGTTACATGGGTACATTATACCTATGGTTAATAAGTTAAAATATTTCTTTATAATTTTATAATTTTCATTTATATGTATTTTAGCTTAAATTTTACAATAACACGTCATTTTTAATTACTCGTTAGCAATATCTTCCGATTCACGAAAGAAATTTCAGACTTTCGGGTAATTCTGTTTATACTACTGGCAACACAGGATAGCGCTGTGCACATTTGACAATTCGGATCTAGATAACTTCATGCCCTGACCGTCATCCTTGTCGAACGCGTGTTAATTGTTATTTCCTTCTCGCTCAGTGTCAGCAGTCGCAGTGTTTTCCAAACTTTTCACGTTGTAAGCTTGGTAATTAATGTGTAACTGTGAATTAGTTTTTTAAACGTTTGTCTTGTATAGATAAATAAAGTTTAATTTAATACATTAGATTTGTTTTATTTTACTATGTTTCTACATGAATAACTTAAAATTAATGCCGTTAAAATAATTTTCACCGTTGGTTAAAATCTCCCACATTTCAAAGTTTGAGAACCTGTAAACAGCATGATGACGTAGGCGCGTGTCAGTTAGGTCATACGCGAATCTCGGAATGGAGTACCAGGCGGAGTATATTATTATACCATGCTTGCGCCCATTCCTCACGCCAGTACGCCCGTGACCACTGTCAGCGTCGGACCTATGCTAGTTTAGTGGACGTTTCATAAAATGGGTTATCACAGTATAAATATGCAAATATGTTATACACACAATGTTTTTCAACATACTTACGAAGAAAAGCAAAATAGTTCTTAATTACGGTGACATTTCAGACATTCGTCCGTCATATTGTCATTTTATAACAAGTTGGGCAACAAAGGCACACACCCATCCAACCAATCCGGAATTCAGTCACGATTGATAAATAATGTTCTAGAACCAGGGAGCGGCTCTACTCTGCGTATATATGTACTCGCCGCGGCCACCGACCCGCCCCGCCGCGCCGGACTCGCCCGCGCTGCGCGCCGTCTTGGCCGCTGTTTGCGTCGCGCGCCTCCCTCGCGCCCGAGCTGCGCGGCAACGCCGAGCCCGCCTCCAGCCTCGTGGACCCGGCGCCACTACCGCCATCGTCACGGCCGAGCCTCGTCGAGCAGGTTCCATCGGGGCCGGGCCTCGCTGAGCCGACTCCATCGCTGCCGTGCCTCGTCGAGCCGGCTCCTTCACCGCCGAGCCTTGTCAAGCTGGCTCTATCGCTGTTGACCTATGTCGAGCCTGCTCCATTGCCACCGAGCCCTGTCGAGCCAGCTCCATCGCCGCCTCGCCTCCCCTCGCCAATACCCGCGTCGCCTCGCCTCGGGTCGCGGGCAGCCTCGCCGCCGCGCCCCCCGCGCGCGCCCGGCCGCCGCACCGTGCTGTACTCGGACGAGGTGGGCGCCGGCCTCGGCGTGCTGTTGGCGGAGCGCTTGTCGCAGGGCGTCATCAACGACTGTCACCCGGGGGCCTCTGTCGATTGTCTGATCGAATGTATTTCTGCGGGCGAGTTTGACCGCGACTCGACGCTTGTAGTTTTATTAGGGAATAGTGTAGACTGTACTAAGCGAGATATCTTAAAATTATCCGCTACGCTGTCGGCGATTGACCGGGGGGAGGTTGCTATAGTAGATTGTTAACCAAGGGTTGAAAGGCACCCATTTCTGTCGAGGTAGTTTGGCGCTCGAACGCAGTGAGAGCGCCAATAGTCCGAGACGGAAACGGTACCTTTCACCCGAGTTAAACACTCTACTTTTCATATCGAATGCGAGGAAACCAAACAAGACAAGGCAATTTCGCAAAATCAGTAATTGAAGTACCTAATAGACCTAGGGCCATGATTTTTTTCCTTAGGACTTACTTGCAATCGGAGACTTTACATGTGTGAAGATTAATAACCACTAGCGAAAATCATTTAGATTGCAATATTTACGAAAACACACATTTTTTAACAAACTGCAGTAATTTTAAAATTATTTGTTCATTATAATATGAAAATCAGCGGGATTGCCTCTTACTTTTTAATTTTATACTTTTTCGTTCTAAAAGCCGCAACAGACTACCGGACCGCACCGCGACCTCGGTGCGCCGCACCACGTATTAACAATAACATAATAAAAGTATTTTAAATATTAAATAACAATTTAATTAATAATATAAGAATTTTTTATCTTGTGTTTTATTTTATTTTCATGAATATAGTGCTAAATAACTTTAAAAACCAATTTAATATCGTACAAACGTTTAACTGTGGCTGTATAAGATTCTGCCTTTGCTCATTTACGCAAGTGTAAGGTTTAAAAAAATATTTTTGGTGTATTCCTTTTGGTTCCCGCTTTATGAAATCGAGTAAGTAGAATTCAACGAAAGAAATCAAGATTAATTTGTTTTTAACAATTTACTTACATTATTTTTTATAAAAAAAGGATCAACGTGGGATTAGTAAAATTAAACAATTACCAATTGTTCCAGGTGAGGAAATAAAGACACTATTTTTCCATTTTGTTTCCACCCAGTTGTTCATGGGACGGGGACGCAGAGGAGTACACCACTTTTCTGCGCTAGAGCATAAACGTATCACTTTCTGCGCACCTTTTAGAACAACAACGACCCACTTTCAGAGCATGAGATATGAAAAAATAATTATCTGTGCGCTCCCTTATAGAATGTCGAGCAAGGTCAATAAGAGGGTATTTCATTACAATTCTTTATTGTATAACCTTTCCTTGTACAGTAGTACGATTTCATATTTTGATACGAATAAATTTATAGAAGATTTTGTTATGCCCCCATAAAAGAACCTACCTACCGAGAAGATGTCTAGTAGAGTGTGCTAACCTGTTAGCATATAATATTGAAGACCCCGTCGTGGCTAGCACGGCGTCTAATAGCCTTAAGTCACGTAGTATTTTACGCCTTGGTAGCGTAGGGTTTGAGATGGAGCCGCCTGGTGATTTGAATTTGAACTAACCGCTACGACAACGTGTGCACCAGCCGGCTCCGTTCCTATTGATCACTGCGATACTATTATGTTTGGTAAAACCAATTTATTGAACTTAGTTCATCAAAATATCCAAGGATTTACCTGTAAGGAACACGAAATTGATTTGTTTATACAGTTACTCGAATATTGACATTCTCTGTATAACTGAGCACTGGCTTAAAGGTCATGAATTTATGTTTAATTTCAATAATCATAGTATAGTAAGTTCATGTTTTAGGAGATCTTGCAATCGCGGCGGGTCATTGATAATGGTTAAACATAATTTAAAAAGTAAGGAGCGTAGAGACATTGTTGACATGTTTGTGGAACGCCTTATAGAACTTTCTTGTGTTGAATTGGAACAATTTATAATTATATGCAAGTACAGGCCCCCGGCGGCAGACTATAACTTATTCGAATCAGTCATAGATGAAGTACTTAGTAGTGTTTTTGGAAGTCAGAAAAATATAATTGTATGTGGTGACTTTAATACTAATTTGCTAGAAAATTCGCCATTATGTGGAAGGTTACTAAATACTTTTAAATCCTTCAATTTAGTCAATTTATTTTGTGAGCCCACTCGAATCACAGCAACCAGTGCTACATGTATAGATAACATCTTTAGTAATAATGATGCGATCAGTAAATATGTTATTAACAACCTAAGTTCTGACCACTGTGGGCTAAAACTTTCTTTCAGCGGGAAAACTGAAGAAATTCCTCAAGACACTTTGCGCAGGCCGATTTCCGAAAGTCGCCTAGGTTTATTCAATCGTAATATTACTAAATAATTATTGTGTCTTTCATGTACCCAGGAAAACCCTGATTGTTTGAGTTCCGAGTTGTTTAATTGTATTAAAAAGGAATTTGATGCCTGTTTCATTCAGAAAAAGGTGCAAAGCAAGGCCAAGACTAAATTTAGCGACTGGGCTACACCGGATATTCACGAGAAAAGACGCCGACTCTACGACTTATATGATTTAAAGGCAACTGATAAAAGACCGGAATTTCTGGAGTACGTTAAGAATTTTTCTAAAACTTTTAAGATGTTGTGTGTCGCTGTTAAAGCCGATTATTTGTCGAAAAAGATCCTAAATTCCAGCGATAAAGTCAAAACTGTATGGCAAGTAATCAGCAATGAAACTGGAAAACGTAAACTGAAGGATCCGCACTATAACCTACGAATTGCTGACACTTTAGTAAGTTCCGACCGTGAAGTGGCAGATCATTTTGAGCGGTTTTTCTCGAATATCCCGGTAGAAACGACAAGATCTCTTAATTCATCGCCAGACGTCGCACAGTGTTTCGTCTAGAACAACAAGCTAGGTGGACAAAATTATTTTTTTGTGTTTTTGGGTAGTATTATGGTTAGTATTGCTCAATTAAATATAATTTACAAAAAAAAATACCATGAAAAAAAGTAAAAAAAAATAAATAAAGTATATATTTCAATTAATTATATATTTTTTTACAAATAATTTATTAACACAATAATAAACAAAATGTTACAGTTCATTAGATACATTATTTTTTATACTATTTACTTAAAATATACAAACAAATAAAAATATAATATAGAAAATTAATTAAAACTTAACTTATTATTAATAATAAATTAATTATTCATCTGTTAATTATTAATAAGCTAATAATCTGTTCTAACTCATGTATTATATCAGAATAATAATTGTTTTCCTTGTTTTGCGTAAGTTTTTTGAAGTTCTTCTGAAGGATATAACACGCTTGTACCTTTTGCATTGGGCAAATAATGATATGATGAATATTTATGATAATCAGTCTTCATTGACCACTTTTTAGTCTGCTTGTAAGTTTGTATTGCCGATTGTAGTGCCGATCACGAATCAATCGGGATTTTAGCAGCAGTTAAAACATAGGTACCTACGTAATTGTACCAGATATTTAACTCAGCGTTTTTTCGTTTTAAAAGAGGAACTTTTGAAGTTTAATTTGGGTCTTCCTGCAGGATTAACATTTTCAGACGACGTTGATGCACTTGGTCTAGTTATGTACACTCGTAATTCTATATTTTGGCCATCCAGACCACTTTTAAACTTTTCCACAAATTGCTTCTTTAATCTTGACGCACTATTCCACTTGGTATTCAGTTTTGATGAATAACTGGTTAAAATATTTTTCAACCGTCTCTCAGACTCTTCTGTGAAATCTCGTAACTCATATTTTACCAATATAAACTGATACAGGTGGAAATTTTCGTCATTTTTTCCCCTTATTTGTCCATTCTTCAAAAACCCCTTCCTTAAAATAGAGAAAACGTGTTCTGCAAAAAAAAAAGAAAAAAAAATGTTATGCAAATTTCTGCAAAATGAAATATACACCATCATAAAATAGAATTATGCAAGTAAATAATATCAAAAATCTAGACTGGTGTCAAGCGGTGTCAAGTATTTGCTAGTCTATCAAAGTTCTAAAATGAAGAAAAAAAACACCACGTTTTAAGTGCATATTTATTGCTCTATACGAGCATTATTACAACTGATATGAACATGTTTTTAAGAAAAATATAAAGTGCTTACCTTCAGTTATAAGATTCATCACCAAAACTTTTCACAAAATAACGTTTTACTTGTAAGAGATGTTGTTGAACGCATCACAAAATTGCAACTGATTTAATTGTGCAATTGCACTTACCTCATTAGCTGACTTCTGCACCCTATGACTCATAAAATTAGAAAGTTAGACATAATCTATTAATGGGTTTGGGGGTTTAAACATGTTGTTTAACTTATTTAATGACTCATTAGAGATAATTTGATAACGACTTTTGTCCACCTAGCTTGTTCTAGACGAAACACTGCGTCGCTGAAGAAATTTTGAAGACAAATGTGGCAGAATGTACAGAAATCTTAAAATTTTCGTATGTCACTTCGAACATAGTTCTTAAGACTTTTAGGTCTTTAAATTTAAAGAAAACAGAAGATCTTTGGGGCCTGTCAGTCAAAGTATTAGATTCCATTATTGAGTCAATTACACCATACTTAGCTGAGATTTTCAACAGATGCATTGATGCCGGAATTTTTCCAGATATTATGAAACATAGCAAAATTATCCCGCTGTCTAAATCAGGAACGAGAACAGATCCCACGAACTTTAGACCGATTTCAATACTACCGGCATTAAGCAAAGTGTTCGAGAAACTTATTCTGAATCAACTATTGTCACATTTCAACAGAAACAAACTGCTTGATAGCAATCAATTTGGTTTTACCAAAGGTCGATCAACTACTGACGCCGGTGCGCACAGTGGCTCCGTAGTAGGCCATAAGTCTAGGAAACCCATAGTGACTTGGGTAAAGATTATCTATGGCAAATTATTAACTAATAGCCATACTCCCTGAGACTATATATAGTTTCTAAATTATTTAAGTAGATCACTAATTTTCGGACCCTCGAAGTGAGCACATCGACCACGCGTAATTAGCGTTAGCAGTGACATGGTCAAGTTAAAGTTTGTTTACGGCACATATTTCGAAATTCTTTATTTTTTATCAACTGCGTCATTATGGAAGTTGTAAACAAAGGTATGTATTATTATTAATTTTTATTAATAGCATGTTATTTATTTAATAAGATCGATTAGCTTGGGGTCTACGTGACCCCTTAATGTTACCAAGTTATTTCATACTAAGAGGTATTCAGGTAGCTTTCAAAATTGTACGGCCACATGCCAGTAATGACACTATATGCATCGTATTGCCCATAAAGCATAGTTATGGGATCATTATACTTTGTTTGCGCAACCCTGCGACCTTGAAGGCTATAAGCCCTCTACGAATTTCGTAGCACCCGCTACGAAATTTAGTTGTGTTTTTACCAATCTTGAACTAAATTTTTTAACGATTTTTGTTTCTTTTCAGGTACTTTCTTCATTGCACGTTTTCGAGGATGCACTTATTTGAATTGTGATGCGCTACCGATGATTCATAATAATGGACAGGGCACGCAATATTCTCTAAATAGGTACTAGTGCAGCAGCACCTGAAGAGGCAAAAAACATTAATGTTAGCAGTCTACATAATAGCCTTAATAATTTAAGTAGAAGTTTATTAACATTTTGGAAGAAAGAGACTAGAAATAGGGACAAAGTTATTGCTAAATATCATGAGTGGTTAAATAATGTAGAAGCCGTAGACTTACATATAGGTACGACCTCGTCATCAGCAAGTGTTTTAGTGTTAGATAAAAAGTGTGATAATTCTTCAAAATTAGGGCGACCAAAAAAAGATTATGACTCGTACAGTAACCGAAACAAACGTAGAAGATTAGCTGAACTTTCACAGTTCTTTTAGTTGATATTTATTTCAACCCTGCAGTATTCGGAGTGAAGTGAATGTAGATGAGGTTTTATCTTATTAATGGAGGCAAAATTAACAAAGCATCAAATATGAATTGATACAAAAGATTATTAATAGCAAAAATAATCCAGTGTTACCATCATAGTATTGCAAACGAAAAAAAACGATCAGCTGAGGGCGATTGGAACATCCAATGATGGAAATACGGCACGCAGGTTTATTTGAAAATTCTGCTGTTTCAGCTGAGATAACTGGCATTAAAAAGAGCTTGTTGATAGAAGAGGTACAATTTTGAAGTGTATTAATTCCGGGTACAAAATAAATTCCGAGAAATATAATGACTATGCGTTAGAAACGGCCCGGCAACTTATAGAAGAATATGGATGGTACTATATGCCAGCTTCTATTCATAAAGTCTTCATTCATGGAGCTACAGTGATTGACCACGTGATGTTACCAATAGGAGAGCTTTCAGAAGAAGCTGCCGAGTCCACAAAAAAAAATTAAGCAGTTGTCAGATGTCACGCACCAAGACGAATACGGATCTTTTAAATCGTCTCCTAGTAAATTTGGACCCCATGATTATGGGCCTTAGGAAACTACCTAAGAAGAAAAAGTAATCGTTATCACAATGTGTACTTAGTTAATTAGATGGTTAAATAAAATATATTTTAGGTTAATTTTAAGTATTAGTTAGTCTAATTTAGTTTTTTAAGATGACTGAGACATGACGTAGAATATTTTGTGTTGCATAATTTGTACGATATTTGTATCTCTGTAAATATATAAGTTCTGATTTTAAATATAGATTTTTTACATTATAATTAATATTACATATTAGTATTATTATACTGTTGAAGAATACGTTGTAATATATTTTTAAATTGTATTTTTATAAGGCTTTAAAATTGTGTGTATTCCGCATATTATTTTGTTATCAGTTTGATTTTTTTAAATGACATAATATACAGAGTAAAACTTCTAATTACTGTTTTTTTGTAACGTTGTTAGATCTTAAAACAACAAACACGAAGGTATTTTTATTTTGAAGGTACCTTTGATACTTTCGGAGAAATCGATTTTTGACACTTTCTCCATACAAGCCGAACCACCGTGGTGCGGTACTTCTAAAACACATCTTTGATGCCTGGGAAAAAGCTCAAGGATGCTGTTGGAATTTTCTGTGATCTGTCAAGGCATTTGATTGCGTTGATCACGAAAATTTAAAGAGAAAATTAAGCCGCTATGGGATACAAGCTAGTGCCCTTGACCTGGTCCCTATTTCACCACGGTGACAGGTGCGACAATTGTCGACATCACTGTTACTGACGTCACAGGCCTCCATCAGCTACGGTAACCGCTTACCATCGGACGGGCGGTGTGCTTGTTGGCCACCAACATTTTAATTAAAAAAAAATCCATTATATCGCCAATAAATAAGTACTTATTTTGCGAAGCTAATGACAATTGTCACAAGAAACACGACAATTGTCACGAAATTCCGACACAGAACTCATATCCTGTCAAAAATGACCGAAAGTTCTTTTAATTCTTGTGACAATTGTCATCATCATCATCATAAACTTCGCAAGAGAAATACCTGTTTTTTGCCAATATAATAAAGTTTTTTAAAATAATACAATGATGGTGGCAAACAGGAATACGGCCCGCCCGATGGTAAGCGGTAACTGTAGCCCATGGATGCCTGTGACGTCAGCAATCGTGACATTTGTCGAATTGTCGCACCTGTCACCGTAGTGAAATAGGGGCCTGGTCTCATCGTACCTTTCGGATAGAACAAAGCGAGTAGTTATTAATGGAACTCAATCGGCGGGGTCCCCGGTAGCCCTCGGAGTGCCTCAAGGTTCAATTCTTGGTCCCTTCCTGTTTTTGGTATACATTCATGATTTACCAAAAGTCGTGCAAGATAGACATGATATAGTGTTATTTGCAGATGACACTTCCCTTATATTTAAAGTGGACAGAAAGGAAAATAGCTTCGAGAGCATTAATGACGCGCTATCTACTATAGTAAACTGTGTTTGACAGTAAAAATATTCACGCCATTTTGATCTCCGAGACGTGGTTAAAACCGTCACTTCCATCTACCCACTATCCTTTGCCCGGTTTTCGTTTGATTCGGAATGACAGAACGGGTAGTAGGGATGGCGGAAACAGCATTGTACGTGGCGGTGGGGTTGCCATTTATTTAAAAAGTGAAATTTCTTGCCAGATCGCTGCTCAGTCTCCCACAGTTTATTCCAATTCTCCTGAGTATTTATTTCTCGATGTCTCACTACATCACACTAAAGTCCTTCTGGGTGTGTTTTACAGCCCTTCCTCTAACGTTAACTACTTTGACACTTTCGAAAACACTTTGTTTAATCTTGCCCCGCAGTTTGAGCATCTTATAATAATGGGTGATTTTAACACTTGCCTTGTTAAAAATGATCATCGGTCAATAAGGCTTCAGTCCCTCGCTTCCTCTCTCAATATTCATATTCTACCACTTAGTCCCACACATTTTGCGCATAATGGTCCCCCCTCTACTCGATTTAATCCTTACTTCTTCTCCTGGGCATGTATCACATCACGGCCAATTCAATGCATCTGCTTTCTCGAACCATGACTTAATTTTCGCCTCCTTCAAAATTCGCTCCCCCAAAAGACGTCATAAAATTATTATGAGACGTAATCTTGCAGATATTGATCAACAAGCGCTCATTGCCGACTTAAGCAGTGTGTGTTGGAGGGACTTGTTAGATGCTGCAGCTGATGTTGACCAGAAGTTAGAGACTTTTAACAGCGTATTGCTTGCGGTTTTTGACAGGCATGCTCCTTTAAAACCCACACGTGTCAAACACTTTCCTGCCCCGTGGCTTACTTCAGACATTAGGGATCTAATGAAGAAAAGGAACAGAGCTCGTATAAGACTAAGACACGATCCCTCGGAACGTAATCACCGAACTTACACATCGCTTCGTAACCGCTGTAATAGGGCTTGCAGGGACGCTAGGCGCAAATACATACATCGTTCTATTGACGAATGTCCTCCCACTAAACTTTGGAGTTTTTTAAAATCACTTGGTGTTGGCAAGCCCAAACCCAATGCTATTGGGACTCTAGATCTTAACGCTCTTAATCAATATTTCAGTGCCTCCCCTGTTTGCCTTGATCCGACCGTCAAGCAAAGTTCTTTGGCCCTATTAGCCAATTCTCCACTCCCAGATATTTCTCTTTTTGATTTTGGTCCCATTACCTCGCAAGAAGTTATCTCAATTCTCAAGTCTATTAAAACTAAAGCCGTCGGTGATGATAATCTGAGCTTGGATATGCTTATGCTCGTGGCGGACTTAATTGCTCCTGTACTGTCGCATATAATAAATATTTCTTTCTCCTCTGGTGTCTTTCCCTCATGCTGGAAAAACGCTCACATAATTCCACTTCCTAAAGTGTCTAATCCTTCCTCGTTTTCCCAATATCGACCTATTTCCATCTTACCAGTCCTTTGCAAGATAATTGAACACTTTGCTAATAGACGTCTCTCTTCTCATCTCAATAGACACAACCTTTTTAACCCTTTCCAATCTGGGTTCCGCCCCGGGCATAGCACCACCACTGCTCTTGTTAAAGTCACCGACGACATTCGCTTTAATATAGAAAATAAAAAGATCACCGTTTTGGTTCTCTTAGACTTTAGCAGCGCGTTCAATACAGTTGATTTCGACATTCTTCTAGCCTTTTTAAATCTTTTTAATGTTGCACCCACTTCATTGTCCTGGTTTCGCAGCTACCTCTTTGGGAGGCGTCAGAGGGTTCGAGTTGATGATAATCTTTCTGATTGGTGTGAACTTTCTTCTGGCGTCCCTCAGGGGGGTATTCTCTCTCCATTGCTTTTCTCCATTTTTATAAATAACATTACAAAGTCATTAAAATCTTCTTACCACCTTTACGCAGACGATCTGCAAATTTATTCAGCTGCCAACCTTGATGATTTCGATTCCCTCGTAAACCAAATTAACGCCGATTTAGATTCCGTCCGTTTGTGGGCTTCATCTTTCGGTTTAAAAGTCAACGCCATGAAGTCGCAAGCGATCGTTTTGGGAAGTCCACATTACATCTCCATACTATCTGAGCAGGTGGCACCTAGAATTTTCTTTGATGGTATACCAATTCCTTTCTCACCCACTGTTAAAAATCTAGGGGTCACCATGGATCCGACACTTTCCTGGGCGCCTCATGTCACTGAATTGAGCAAAAAGCTGTTTGGATCTCTCCATTCTTTAAGGCGCCTTCAGAACTTTCTTCCACTTGATACCAAAGCCATGCTGGCTCGGTCCCTGTTACTGCCTTTACTCGACTACGGCGACGCTGTGAATCTGGACATGACAGAAGAACTCCTGAACAAGTTAGAGCGCTTACAGAATGTCTGTATAAGATTCATTTTCGGCCTACGGAAGTACGATCATGTGTCTTACTACCGTCAAAAACTCAATTGGCTTCCAATCCGCCGCCGTAGAGATCTTCACACTCTTTCTCTTCTCTTTAATGTTCTTTTTACACCTTCTTCTCCTTTATACCTCTCTCAAAAATTTCAATTTCTGGCTGAAGGCAGTGGCCACCGTCTGCGTTCGAGCGCGAATTTATCACTTGCCATCCCTCCTCACAAATCTCGAGGATACAACAAGTCCTTCGCAGTGCGTCCAGTGAAGCTGTGGAATGAGCTGCCTGTTTCGCTCAGGCAGGCACAATCGGTTGCGTCGTTCAAGGAGAGGTTAAAGAAGCTATGGTTATCTGATCTGACTGATTAATTTGTCTATATTTCTATTGTATAGTTGCTTTATATCGTTCTAATTCTTTCCAATTTTTAGTGTATTTTCCCCATTCCTTTTTGTGTAATATATGTATGTTTATCCTATAAATTTTATATGTATTTATATCCTTTATCTTTCTGGTACCTTGTTGTACATTTTGCTGCATTTGTCACCCTCTTTTCACTTTCTCCTCTCATCTACTCAAAGGTTAACTGGAAGAGATCCCTCAAAGGGATAAGTTCGCCTTTGTACTTCTTACTAATTGTATGTTATTTTTAATATGTATTTTTGTACAATAAAGAGTTTACTACTACTACTACTACTAAACTGGTTTACGGCAAACAATTTGCTTTTGAACGCCAAGAAAACCAAATGCATCAAGTTTACGCTACCTAACGTCAAGCAGGTAAATAACAGCAAGATTAAAATAAAAGGTGATACGCTGTACAAGGTGATACGCTGGAATTTGAAGATCGAACTGTTTCCCTGGGAGTCACTCTAGACTCCAAACTGCAATGACATGCACATATAGGCACTCTAGCCGGAAAACTTATTTCAGCAGCCTATGCAGTGAGGAGAATCAAACAGCTAACAAACGTAGAGACGGCCAGGCTGGTATACTTTAGTTACTTCCATAGTGTTATGTCGCATGGAATTCTGTTGTGGGGAAAAGCAGCAGACATTCAGACAATATTTGTGCTGCAAAAACGAGTTGTACGTTCCATCTATGGACTGGGCGCTCGAGAATCCCTAAGAGAGAAATTCAAAGAAGTTAACATTCTTGCCGTTGCATCTCAATACATACTAGAGAATATTATGTATGTTCGGAAAAACATCTACGAATTCAATGTTAACAGTGATATCCATAACTATAACACTAGAAACAAACATAAACTTGCTGTGCCCGCCCACCGCCTCCGTAAGGTCAATACGTCTTTCGTCGGGAACTGTACACGTTTTTATAACAAAGTCCCCACTAATATAGTGAATTTACCACTTCACAAATTTAAGTCGCACATTAAGCGCTCCTTGTTAATTAAGGCGTACTACACTGTAAAAGATTTTATAAATGATAGAGATGCCTTTAAGCCGGTAGCTTGATTTCATTAGTATAATAAGATTTAAATAAGTTTTTTTTTATTACATTGTGAATTAAATATGCTAGTGTCCAGTAGAATTGACACATGAGACAATCATGTTCTCGCTTGATTATATTGTTTAATTTAATTTTAGTTTTGGACACTTGGAGACCTTATACATTTCTAAGTATTTATTTATTTTATTTTTGATTGTACAATTTAGGGTGCTTCAAAAAGTATGAAAAAAATTTTTTTTTATTATTCTTTAGGGGCACCCTCTCATATGTTTTTGATTGTTAAGAAACTTACACAGTATCTTTTTTGGATTTTTTCTAAATGATTTAGGGGTCGCTACCCGAGGTGAAAGTTTTAGGTTTTTACAAAATACGTATTTATAAATAATCTTTTATTATTATTTTTTAATTGTATTTATACTAAACTATGAATAACTTTACTTAATAAAGGTCTGTAAAACATGAAATAATTACAATAAAACATATATAACGTTGAACATGGCAATGGGTACATGTCGAATTATTGCATTAAAGTAGACTTTTTTGTATTAGGAAATTTACGTCGGTATTCTTTAACCGTCAAAAGTAAAAATTGCTTCTGTTCCTCATTTGTCGTGTGAAGACGATTATATTCCTCCATCAGAGCTACTCCTCTTTCAGCTAAGTCATTGACAATTTTCATTGAATATACATAAGCTTTACATTTGTTGTAGTTGTCATCATTTTTCCACGACTTCACATCTTTCTTCAAGAAATCACATGAAACGGCCAATGTATCGAAAAAAGACAGTGTTTGGTTGGTTACAAAATCTTCCAAGTTTTTTACTAAAATTAGATCTTGATCAAGAGATGCTCGCTTTGAAGAAACACCTAGACTTTGTTTTTTGAGAGCAGTAACCATCTTTTGTTTCGTTTCAAATGAAACTGCGTCGTCAAAGAAAGCAAAAGCCACAAGCTCTTCGGATAAGTACCAGAGATGCCCTAACATTTTTTTCATAGCAACTTTTGCAAGTCGTGCGTTTATTTTTTGGTACGCCACCAAATCCTTCAAAAGCTCTAAATCATTATTTGGGGCAGACCAAGCACAAGGAGCTTGAAACCAGTACTTTCCGTAGATGCGAATAGTAAAAACGCAAACATCTGTAATGCCTTTCAGTTCTTTTTTGGTCATTTTGAATTGATCTCTGAACAAATACATTTTTAAAGAGTAGATTGCTTTAGCCATCCATCTTGCCCGGTGTAGTCCTGCGGGTGTTCTCAAGGATACTTCTTTATCATGTGTTCCTCCCAAGAAATATATAATGAGGTACAACAGCTCTTTGTAGTCGTCTCGGGGCTGAAATTGTTGTAATTGGTGAGTAGCAAAAGAAATCATTGTTGTGTCTATTAGATCTTCAACTAACTTTGATGTTTCAGGATCAGTAAAAACTGGCTTAAACTCTTCTTGATTAATTTGAGCCCAACGTTTTTGAAACCTTTGAAATATTTGGATTTCAGGCCCGCTAGAAACACCAAGAGCTAAAACCACAACTGCTTCAAGAACAATCTAAAAATATGGTGTCTACATGCAAGCCATAGTACATTTTTCTCCAGATTCTGCTCCAATAAGGTGCAGGCTCCTTGAATACGTCCTGTGTTTGAAGCAGTTGTATCAAAAGCCATAGATTTAATTTTATCACACAAGCTCCATGACATCAATGTTTCGAAAATAGCAGAAGCCATTGCCTTCCCTGTTCCATTTGGTAATTTTGGTACGGCTAAAAGCTGATCAATTCCCTGACCTGATACAAGAATGGGTAGTCGTTCGACAATCTCTCGCCCTGTTATATCTTCTAGCATTTTGCCATCCCAGTGGACAGTAAGTGGCACTTCTGGCTTAAATTCGTTTTTTAACGACTCTGCTATTTTTTGGCGTCGTTGGCTTCGTTGACGTCGAATGGAAGATGAACTGACGTTATAGTTCGCAACATCGCAACCCACGCTACTAAGAGTAGATGTCAACACAATAGCAGCTTTTCGGTCGCTTAATTTGGCCACATCGAGGCTCGATGCTAAACGATCGTCAATTAATTGTTTCCGTCTTAGTGGTCGTTTTTGTTGTGGTATCGATGAAGATGGTCCTGGTGCTGAAGGTTTTTGGTGGTCTGTCTCTTCTCTGTCACTATCGTCTAAAGAACTAGAAGATGAAGACATTTACTTACACTTTTCAGTCAGCTGTTTTATACTTTCGTATTGTTTCTTTTTTCTGTTCTCTAACTTTTCGTTTTCTTCTAACTTCTTCGCTTGCTGTTTTTGAAAATCTCTATCCACGCCACAAATTTGTCCTATACGTCCCTTTTTTCTCTGAGCAAGAAGAAATTGTTTGTCTTCTTCGATAACAATAGTCGTTAACGCGTCGGCATGGGCAATATCGAAAAGCCATTCCAATTTTTTCTTCCATGTTTTTTCCTTGTTTTCTAATACAAGTGACCGTTTTGCTTTGTTTTCTTTTGTTTGTTTTTTTTGTTTGTTTCGTTTTGCTTTGTTTGTTTGTTTGTGTTTGTTTATGTTGTTTAATTGAGAAATAAAAAAATACGTGTTAGTTTTTTTAGCGATTGGAAGCATTTAAGTGTATGCCCCGTTAAAAAATATCATTTTGATTTTTTTGAAGCACCCTAGTCCTCAGGAACTGTCCATGGATTTCGGTCGTTCTTGAGGATTGTCCAGGAAAGTCGGTCGTCCTGGGGTTATCCTCGGAGTTACCTAGTTAAGGCAAGGTAGCTGTCGGGTTACCCCAGGATTGTCCAGGAATGTCGGTCGTCTTTCGGGGTTGTCCATGTGGTTCGGTCACCCTGGAGGATTGTCCAGGAATATCGGTCAGTTAAGCAAAGAGTTTGAGAGAGAATAGACTTAATTGTAATTGTGTATCATGTTTAAGGTTAATGAACTATTGTTGTCAGTTATCTTCATGTGAATACTTTTTGTACATTACTGTCATAAAATAAAGACAATACGTTGTGACATGGTCAACTGTTTATTATTATTCACATGGTCAGGTTGGCCGAGCTTTAGAGCAATTTCTGTTGCAAATTTATTTTCCTTTTCAGATACTCAATACTCAATACTCAATACATTTATTGCACATAATGGTTACAGAGGTGGTATATACATATTATAATTACAGATCACATTATGTACCCTGTTGGGCGCAGCAAAAAATAAGGAGAGAGACACTTATATAATTATTACAATTGTAAAATACATATAGATTTCACTTAATACTAATGTTACTGTCTTCTAAATATTCATTTAAGGAATAATAACATTTCGCAATCAGTAATTGTTTCAGCTTGCGGATAAATGCTGTTTCAGTTGTTTCCGATTTTAATTCTTCTGGCAATTTGTAATAGATTTTTATTGACATTACAAAAGGCCCAGTTGAAAGCATCTTAAGTCGGGAGGCTGGTAGTAAAAGTTTGTTTTTGTAGCGCATTGTACGATTTTTTATTACGTCTTCGCGTTTAGTATATAGCTCGGGATAGTTTCTAACAAACTTGCACATTTCTAAAATATATATACATGGAAGGGTGAGAATGTTATGCTCTTTAAAGTAGGGTTTGCAGCTGTCAATTTGTTTTTTATTAACTAGAATTCGAATAAGTTTTTTTTGAAGAATAAATAAGCTCGGTGCATCTGTACTGTTTGCCCATAAAATCACACCGTAGCTCAGCCAGTTATAGGCGTATGCGTAATAGGTCTGAAGTGCAGTTTTGAAGTCAGTGGTTTTTTTTATTTCTTTTAATGCGTACACGAATCTTGATATTTTACTTTTAATATGTTTTATATGTGGTTTCCAGCAGATATGTTTATCTATTTCTATACCGAGTAATTTGAATTCATCTACAACTTGTAATTGTTTATTATTCCAGCTATATGAAATGTTAAGGGGATCTTTTTGGTGTGGGTGAAATGACATTAATTTTGTTTTTGAGAAATTAATTTCCAAATTGTGGTCGCTTAACCAATTTGTTACTTTAGTTAGGATGTTGTTAATTTCAGTATTTAGGTCGGAGGTTTTGTTATATGGTGTTAAAATAGAGATGTCGTCTGCAAAGAGTACGCAATGATTTTCAATGATTTTTGGCAGATCGTTAATGTAAATTAAAAATAAGAGGCAACCGATAACACTTCCCTGTGGTATTGATGCGTTTGTTGTTGCTATTTCGGATTGTATGTTTTTTATTTCACCAGATTTGTAGTCGAAATGTTCCAGTTCTACCAGTTGCTCTCTGTTCCGCAGGTATGTCGCAAGCCATTTATGTGTCATTCCTCGGATGCCAATCCCATACAATTTTGATAACAAGATATTATATTGCACTTTATCGTATGCTTTTGTCATGTCGAGTAATATTCCTACGGCATATTGTTTTGAATCGAGTATTTGTAAGATTTGCTGTATGTACTGATATGTGGCTAGAGTCGTTGATCGACTTTTACGGAATCCGTTTTGTACGTTGTCAAAGATATTATATTTTTCGCAAAAGTTGTAGATGCGGTTACACATAGCTTTCTCAAATACTTTTGATGCGGTCGGAAGTAGAGCGATAGGTCGGTAATTATTTGGATCTAGTTTACTGTGTTTTTTGTGAATAGGCCTAATTACGGATTTTTTTAGTAGGTTTGGGAACGTTCCTTCGTCAAATGACTGGTTAATTAGAATGCAAAAAGGTGTCGTTAACTGGTCTGCGCACTGTCTAATTAGGGAAGATGGAAGTTCGTCGATACCGTAGCTATTTTTATTTTTTAAGTTTTTTATTATATTATGAACTTTGCGATAGTTTACAGGGGCTAGAAACATAGTGTTCTCGGAAGGCTGCAACACGGGTCGGCCGGGCGCCACAGGTGTGCCTTGATTTTGTCCTATGCATGTAAAAAAGTCGTTAAAACTATTTGCTACTAATTTGGGTTCGCTTATTAGGGTGTCGTTAATTTTTAGTTCTACGTTGTGTTTGTTACTTTTAGTTTTTTTATTTGTCCTTTCGTTAATAATGCTTTAGACAAGCTTGCGACAAGATTAAGCTGTCCTTGAGATACAAGTTGCTAGCACCCGAGTAGCATTGATACGCAAAAGGGTAAAGAGACGGCGCCAAATCTAAAACCTCCTTCAGAATAATGTCCCTGTCAACACAATTGAACGCGTTTTTTAAATCAATCTTTACAAGTACACTATTAGAGTTATCGTTATTTAAAACAAACGATCTAGTCGCATGTATAGCCGCCTCGCACCCCCTCGTTGTACCAAAACCAACCTGCTGTGGCTGCAACTGCTCAGACATGCTATCTCGAACGGCACGACAGCCCAACTTCGCAGTGAGACGCCTAATCACGCTACCTACAGCAATCGGCCGTATGCCGCCATCCTTTTTTGAAAGTGCACATAGCGAAGCGATACACAATTATAATTGGTCAATTCAATTTGATAAATATTCCTTTACAGAGTATAGGGATTTCTTAAGTAAAAAGATTTTTAGTTTGCGTCTGAACGTCATATCACTTGTCTCATTTTTTATTTCATTTGGTAGGTGCTCATAGAAAGTCGGACCTATCACACGTGGGTTTCTAGCATGCAATGCTGTGCGACGCGGAACAGTCCGAAGTTTTCCCGTGCTCCGGAGGCATTTACCCACAACTTCCACTCGCTTAAATTGAGACAGCTGTATACGCGTGAACATAATGACCTCAAAGATGTACTGCGAATAATGGGTCATAATCTGATGTTCCGCAAACAATGCTTTACAGGACTGCCTCTGTTTTAGCCCGAGTATAGTCCTCAGCGCCCTTTTTTGCATGAGCAACACCCTGTCCGCGTCGGTCGAGTTACCCCACAAGATCACGCCGTATATCATAAGCGAGTGGAAGTATGCATAGTATGCCTGCCTTAGCGCAGCACTTGAAACCAATGGTTTCACCTTGCGCAGTGCAAACATCGCACCACCCAGTCTACCACACAGCATGTTTATGTGTTGCTTCCAGCTCACGGTGGGATGGTGGGAATGTAAATCCTAGAAACCTACACGTATCGGTTGTCGGGATAGGACATTGGATATTCGCGTTAGGGACGCACCTACCCGAGAATAGCATGACGTTCGATTTGTTGACGTTAAGAATCAATCCGTTTGCCGAAAACCATCTGTTAAGCTGGTCGCATACAGTCGTGACCTTGTAATTAAGTTGCTCATAAGTTGGAGCGCTGACAATTACAGTTGTGTCATCGGCAAACAAAATGATTTGGCCGTCTTCGATAACAGATGGCAGGTCATTTATGAATGCGAGAAATAGGGTATTTCCCAGGGCGGAACCTTGAGGGATTCCCACCGTCACGTTGCCAGTCCCTGATCGCATTCTTTTCCCTCCCGCCATCACTTCTACTGTCTGTGTTCGGTTTTCTAAAAAAGATTTTAGGAGATTACCTTGCAACCCATAACATGAAAGCTTTTTAATAAGTAGGTCGTGACTTATGACATCGAAAGCTTTGGACAGGTTACAAAAAATGCCAGCTACTTTGTGCCTGTCATCGATAGCGGTAGTGATGCTATCAATCAGTGTTGGCCGAAAGTTAATGCGAATTGAAAATGTTGGCCATTAACCATTATAAATTGAACCTTAAACCGTAATCGTCCGATACGGTTTAAGGTTCAATTTATAATGGTTAATGGCCAACATTTTCAATTCGCATTAACTTTCGGCCAACACTGCTATCAATCATGTTATACGCTGCAGTAGTAGTAGACATGTTTTTTCGGTAAGCAAATTGTCTGTCGGTCAGTAAGTCGTTCTCGAAATGTTTCATTAATTGTTGGGATAGGATGGACTCGATGATTTTAGATATGTTGGGTACTATTGAGATCGGTCTATAGCTATCAACGGATGTTTTATCACCTTTACTTTTGTAGACGGGGCACACTCGTGTGCTCTTGAGTATGTCGGGGTAGACGCCTTCCTTTAACATCTCGTTGATGAGGGCAACTAGGGTATCCGAAAGTAATGGCCAAATCGACAGCAGGATGTTGACTGATATGTCGTATATGTCAAGAGTGTTACGACTTTTTAACATTTTTTTGAGGGTACGATCGAGGTCAGCACGTGTGACAGAGGGAAATCCATAGGCATGAACATCAGCGGTCTGTAGGTGATCGTTTAGACAATGCATCGCGAGTTGTTCATTGACGCCTATGTTGTAGTTGGACGCGACACTCAAAAAATGACTGTTAAGATGGTCAGGAACGTCTAATTTATGAACAGGAATTGAATTACTTTTTAAAGTAATGTCCTTCCTGTCCTGTGATTGAGAAGTTTCGTCCTTAATTATATTCCAAATTTCCTTTGAGGGATTACGACTGTCTTTCAATCTTGTTGTGTGGGCTTTCCTGGCTTCTAAAACTTTACGTTTAATCATGTCTGAGTAGTACTGGATACTTGTGGATATACTAATGTCATCTGGATATTGTTGACGAAAGTGAGAAAGGTCATTTAAATTTTTAATATAATTCAAGATATCGTCAGTCATCCATGGAAGATTTGGTTTATTTTTTAATCGTATCCGTTTCATGGGGAAATGAATATCAATATAATATGTCAATACACGTATTAATTTACTAAACTTATTGCTAATGTCAATGTTATTTTTAAATACATAATTCCAATTATAATTCTCAATGTCACAGTAAAATAAATAAATTGATTCATCATTAATTAGCCTACGTTCTAGAAAGATATTTGTTTCCTCGCGGTACGGATGTCCCACTGTTAGCGTGAATAGCTGTGCGTTATGGTCACTTATAGGTATCTATCGGCGAAGCGGTGACGTCACAGGTGTTGTTTACTATGCCGCAGTCGATGGAGGTGGAACTCTCCACGCACACACGGGTCGGAAACCCAACTATATTCGCGCATCCATAACTGGCCAGTATATCATTCAGTTTAATTTTTTCATTTTTTTCGGATAGGAAATCAACATTCAGATCGCCAACTAATATGAAAGTAGGTGTATATTGGGCATTCTAGATCATTTAACCCTTTCCTGCCTTAACGAGACAGAAACCAAGCTGTTCATAAGATCACTTTCAACAAAAACTTTCGTGTAACCGCATTTGGCCGCTCACTGCGTTCGCTCTATGCGTTTTACGAAAGTTTTTGTTGTAAGTGACCTTATAAACAGCTTGGTTTCTGTCTCGTTAAGGCAAGAAAGGGTTAAATGATCTAAAATACCCAATATGCACCACGAAAGATTTAGCAGTTTGCGTTTAGACACCTAGTGATCTCGATTCGTGTTTTAAAACACCCAATGCAACGTTATAAACAGTTATAATTGAATATCAGTTTCATTACACGAAAAAACGTTACATAGTGTAGACGTTACTAAATTGACAAGATATGAAGTTTATTAAGCAAGCACAGTCACTTGATTTACACAAAGACTATTTGATTTCTAATAAAACACATTTACGTCATGGTAAACTTTTACCAAGCACCATTCGTTGTCTCATTTGCGGTCCATCTAACTGTGGAAAAACTAATTTAGTTATAGGTCTTCTTATGCACGAAAACGGATTAAGATTTAGAAATGTGTATGTTTATTCCAAAACTTTATTCCAACCTAAATACTTATTTCTAGAAAAAGTACTTCGACAGGTGTCTGGAGTATCATTTTATAAATATAATGAAAACGAACAAGTCTTAAATCCAAATCAAGCAAAACCAGATTCAGTCATGGTATTTGATGATATAGCATGTGAAAAGCAAAACAACGTTAGAGATTACTTTTCTATGGGCCGACATTCCAAAATAGATTGTTTTTATCTTAACCAAACATACACAAAAATTCCCAAGCAATTAATAAGAGATAATGCTAATCTTATTATACTTTTTAAACAAGACGAACATAATTTACGTCATGTATATAACGAACATGTAAATACAGATATGTCTTGGCAGCAATTTAAAGAAATGTGCGCTAAAATTTGGTGTGCACCATATAATTATTTAGTAATAAATAAAGATTGTGAAAGAAATAAAGGATGCTACAGAAAGAACTTTGACACTTTTGTTATTCTTACTGAATAAAGACATATAAGAATAAACACAAAGTGTTGCTCATCATTTCAAATATTATCGTCTACAAAGTAAGGTCTTTATTCGCAGTAACTATGGAAAAAATGACTAAACAAGAAATTGTAAAATCAGCAAAGGCTGTTAAGCGAAAGCGTCGCGAGAAGCGATTAGTAACTTTAGCCTATCAACTAGCTCGTTTGGATCATCCCAGTAAACGTAACCGGTATTAGACTGAACTTTCTTTAATAAATTTAAGCCGTCACCAACTGCAAGATTATCTGTACTGTTGCTAACTCTTGTATGTTTAAATAACGGCTTGATTACTTGCAAATACTTGCTTCCTCTATTACTTTTGATAGGTTTTGTGGAGTCAAAATCCCGGTGGTGTGCATTAGTCTGATGTAACATTAATTTGTAGTTTTCTTTATCGTCTTCGGTTACTAAATTTAAATTCGGAATTTTCTTAAATAACAATTGAACAAGCCCTTGAGTTTTTTGAAAAGCATGTCCATTAATAGTAATAGTTTTATCTGCCACGTAAACCCTCTGCAACCCCATCATAAGTTTTCCTCTGTCTAGTCTGACTCCATAAGGTACATCTTCAAATGCCTTTGCAGAAAATGATAGTGGAGACGAAAAGTTTCTATCTAAACTGGAAACACTCTCGAAAGTCTCCTCATCTGTTGCAACACTGTCGCTGTTGGAATAATCTTCCTCTAATTCACTTTCTTCTTCAAAATCTGATTCATTTTTTTTTACATCTTTTCCTTCTAAACGATGTTCTTTAGATTTTGTGCTCGAACGATTTAGTTCGAAAACCGTTTCATCATGAGATGAACTTGGTTTAGTATCACTATAATTCAACTTCAGTTTTTTTGGTGTACTGTGGTAATCAGGACTCTTTTCATACTCATTTTTCGTTTTTTCGTTTATACCGCTTCGTTCTGCGATTTCATTGAGAGGCTGCGTGATTGGCTTAAGAACTGACTCTAGGAATGTTTGGTTTTCACTTGTCATATCACGCATCAATTTTAGTTTTCGCTTAACAGCCTTTGCTGATTTTACAATTTCTTGTTTAGTCATTTTTTCCATAGTTACTGCGAATAAAGACCTTACTTTGTAGACGATAATATTTGAAATGATGAGCAACACTTTGTGTTTATTCTTATATGTCTTTATTCAGTAAGAATAACAAAAGTGTCAAAGTTCTTTCTGTAGCATCCTTTATTTCTTTCACAATCTTTATTTATTACTAAATAATTATATGGTGCACACCAAATTTTAGCGCACATTTCTTTAAATTGCTGCCAAGACATATCTGTATTTACATGTTCGTTATATACATGACGTAAATTATGTTCGTCTTGTTTAAAAAGTATAATAAGATTAGCATTATCTCTTATTAATTGCTTGGGAATTTTTGTGTATGTTTGGTTAAGATAAAAACAATCTATTTTGGAATGTCGGCCCATAGAAAAGTAATCTCTAACGTTGTTTTGCTTTTCACATGCTATATCATCAAATACCATGACTGAATCTGGTTTTGCTTGATTTGGATTTAAGACTTGTTCGTTTTCATTATATTTATAAAATGATACTCCAGACACCTGTCGAAGTACTTTTTCTAGAAATAAGTATTTAGGTTGGAATAAAGTTTTGGAATAAACATACACATTTCTAAATCTTAATCCGTTTTCGTGCATAAGAAGACCTATAACTAAATTAGTTTTTCCACAGTTAGATGGACCGCAAATGAGACAACGAATGGTGCTTGGTAAAAGTTTACCATGACGTAAATGTGTTTTATTAGAAATCAAATAGTCTTTGTGTAAATCAAGTGACTGTGCTTGCTTAATAAACTTCATATCTTGTCAATTTAGTAACGTCTACACTATGTAACGTTTTTTCGTGTAATGAAACTGATATTCAATTATAACTGTTTATAACGTTGCATTGGGTGTTTTAAAACACGAATCGAGATCACTAGGTGTCTAAACGCAAACTGCTAAATCTTTCGTGGTGCATATTGGGTATTTTAGATCATTTAACCCTTTCTTGCCTTAAGGAGACAGAAACCAAGCTGTTTATAAGGTCACTTACAACAAAAACTTTCGTAAAACGCATAGAGCGAACGCAGTGAGCGGCCAAATGCGGTTACACGAAAGTTTTTGTTGAAAGTGATCTTATGAACAGCTTGGTTTCTGTCTCGTTAAGGCAGGAAAGGGTTAAATGATCTAGAATGCCCAATATACACCTACTTTCATATTAGTTGGCGATCTGAATGTTGATTTCCTATCCGAAAAAAATGAAAAAATTAAACTGAATGATATACTGGCCAGTTATGGATGCGCGAATATAGTTGGGTTTCCGACCCGTGTGTGCGTGGAGAGTTCCACCTCCATCGACTGCGGCATAGTAAACAACACCTGTGACGTCACCGCTTCGCCGATAGATACCTATAAGTGACCATAACGCACAGCTATTCACGCTAACAGTGGGACATCCGTACCGCGAGGAAACAAATATCTTTCTAGAACGTAGGCTAATTAATGATGAATCAATTTATTTATTTTACTGTGACATTGAGAATTATAATTGGAATTATGTATTTAAAAATAACATTGACATTAGCAATAAGTTTAGTAAATTAATACGTGTATTGACATATTATATTGATATTCATTTCCCCATGAAACGGATACGATTAAAAAATAAACCAAATCTTCCATGGATGACTGACGATATCTTGAATTATATTAAAAATTTAAATGACCTTTCTCACTTTCGTCAACAATATCCAGATGACATTAGTATATCCACAAGTATCCAGTACTACTCAGACATGATTAAACGTAAAGTTTTAGAAGCCAGGAAAGCCCACACAACAAGATTGAAAGACAGTCGTAATCCCTCAAAGGAAATTTGGAATATAATTAAGGACGAAACTTCTCAATCACAGGACAGGAAGGACATTACTTTAAAAAGTAATTCAATTCCTGTTCATAAATTAGACGTTCCTGACCATCTTAACAGTCATTTTTTGAGTGTCGCGTCCAACTACAACATAGGCGTCAATGAACAACTCGCGATGCATTGTCTAAACGATCACCTACAGACCGCTGATGTTCATGCCTATGGATTTCCCTCTGTCACACGTGCTGACCTCGATCGTACCCTCAAAAAAATGTTAAAAAGTCGTAACACTCTTGACATATACGACATATCAGTCAACATCCTGCTGTCGATTTGGCCATTACTTTCGGATACCCTAGTTGCCCTCATCAACGAGATGTTAAAGGAAGGCGTCTACCCCGACATACTCAAGAGCACACGAGTGTGCCCCGTCTACAAAAGTAAAGGTGATAAAACATCCGTTGATAGCTATAGACCGATCTCAATAGTACCCAACATATCTAAAATCATCGAGTCCATCCTATCCCAACAATTAATGAAACATTTCGAGAACGACTTACTGACCGACAGACAATTTGCTTACCGAAAAAACATGTCTACTACTACTGCAGCGTATAACATGATTGATAGCAGTGTTGGCCGAAAGTTAATGCGAATTGAAAATGTTGGCCATTAACCATTATAAATTGAACCTTAAACCGTATCGGACGATTACGGTTTAAGGTTCAATTTATAATGGTTAATGGCCAACATTTTCAATTCGCATTAACTTTCGGCCAACACTGATTGATAGCATCACTACCGCTATCGATGACAGGCACAAAGTAGCTGGCATTTTTTGTAACCTGTCCAAAGCTTTCGATGTCATAAGTCACGACCTACTTATTAAAAAGCTTTCATGTTATGGGTTGCAAGGTAATCTCCTAAAATCTTTTTTAGAAAACCGAACACAGACAGTAGAAGTGATGGCGGGAGGGAAAAGAATGCGATCAGGGACTGGCAACGTGACGGTGGGAATCCCTCAAGGTTCCGCCCTGGGAAATACCCTATTTCTCGCATTCATAAATGACCTGCCATCTGTTATCGAAGACGGCCAAATCATTTTGTTTGCCGATGACACAACTGTAATTGTCAGCGCTCCAACTTATGAGCAACTTAATTACAAGGTCACGACTGTATGCGACCAGCTTAACAGATGGTTTTCGGCAAACGGATTGATTCTTAACGTCAACAAATCGAACGTCATGCTATTCTCGGGTAGGTGCGTCCCTAACGCGAATATCCAATGTCCTATCCCGACAACCGATACGTGTAGGTTTCTAGGATTTACATTCCCACCATCCCACCGTGAGCTGGAAGCAACACATAAACATGCTGTGTGGTAGACTGGGTGGTGCGATGTTTGCACTGCGCAAGGTGAAACCATTGGTTTCAAGTGCTGCGCTAAGGCGGTATTAACATAAAATAACACGGCTACAACTTACCTCACATAAAAAGGTATTCCAGTTTAAATCTCGTGCAATAGCAAAGTCCAGGAATTCACAGCACAAGTCGTTGTTCGATGTAATATCACTAGTAACAGAATCCAATCCATAAAGCAAATCATAAACCGTTGTTCAATAGCCGTTCCGTAACCGTTGTAGATACGTGAAAACAGAGCACATTTGACACCCGAATGCATGTAAAATACAGCAACGAATGAATCATAAACTTCCCTAGATAACTTAGCCACATTCTTATCTGTATCCCAATCCTTAAAAACTACCTAAGTTCTTATCTACAAACGTAACCTACAGCGAAAGATGCCGATGTCAAACAATTGCGGTCTTGCCGTCCTTTTTTACCTGCTAAACATGAAACAATGACGGAAATACAAATATACCAAGTGTGCCGCGGTAGGTTGATTACCTGTTTACTTTTGCATAGGTATGTACATTTTGTTTTGATTTACTGATTTAACGAACATACTTTAGCAAGCTATGGCTACTGGTGTATCAGAAGGTTTGTAGTAGTAGAAGTGAAACACTTGTTGGTATGTACAAGAATGATAATTTATTTACAAAACTCACGGTATTTATACACAATTTGAGAAAAGCAAGAAAGAGACGTATTTACAATAGAGTGAGATGGAGATATACGGTGCGCGGGCGCGTGCCAGAGCGAGAGCGCGCGCGTGCCACTGCGCAGGCGCGGCGCGTGCCGCGCTGGAATAAAACTAAGTTGACCGCCGGCGACAGTCCTTTCGCTCGCCGGCTGCCGTGGAGTAAACATCGCGTCGTCGGATCGCCTTGCCTCGCTTCGCTGCTACGCGCTCGCTGATTGGAAGACTCGACGAGGATGCTGCAGGCTCCGGATATTAAACTGTCCTTCTCAGGACAATATAAAACTGCTCTTCTCAGAGCACGCAAACTGCCCTTATCAGGGCGACGTAAAATGTTCTTCTCAGAGCAACATAAAACTGCCCTTGTCAGGGCACGTCCTGTTTCTCTGTTTAATCGCAGAGTGTCAGTCGATCGCAACTGTTCTTATCAGAACAATTCTGTGTTTCTGTTAAAACACATGATGTCAATCGAGTGTTCCCACAGGGTTCCCCCTCAAGCGAAGCGTACCGGCAGGCGAATAGTGCGGCCTCGGCGTGTTGTGCTCGTGCTTGTAGGTACTTGCGTGGTCGTGGTTGTGTCTGGTTCATCTCTTCGTTTCAGGATGCCTTTTTTCTGTTGTTGGTTGTTGTTGTTTTGTTGTGATGTCGGTAAACAGTGGTACAGTCGGTTGCGAAGTTTTGTTCGATGTTGTAGCTGTAGGCATTTTCGTTGCGATCGTTGTACTCGTCGTTGTAGGTATGTTAGGCGTTTTCGTTGAACTCGTAGCTGTAGGTATATTTGTTGCGGTCGTTAAGGTTGTAGGTATGTCCGTTGTACTCGTAGGTGTTTCTTGCTCGGTGTCTGCGATGATGAATGCGGGTTTTAAGCGGTCGATCGAAATATTCATCTGGCGATTAGGTAGCTGCAGAGTGAATACTTTGTCGTTGCGTTTTAGTACTCGGTAGGGTCCGTCGTAAGGTGCTTGTAGCGGCTTCTTTACGGCGTCAACTCGTACGAATACTTGTTCGCAGGTTTGAAGGTCACGATGCACGAAGATAGGTTTCTTGTTGCCATGCGGGATCATTGCTGTCGGTGTTAGGCTGTGTATGGTCGCTCGTAGTTTTTCCACGAAGTCGGAGTCCATGGTGACGTCATCGCGCGTAGGTAGTAACAGTTCGCCGGGTAGTCGTACACTGCAGCCGTAAGTGAGTAGGGCTGGGCTTACACCGGTGTCTGTGCGTAGTGCGGCTCGTAGTCCAAGTAGAACGCTAGGTATTGTGTCGATCCATGACTTGTCGTTCTGTAGCCTGGCCTTGAGTGCGGCCTTGAGACTTCTGTGGAACCTTTCAATCATACCGTTCGCTTGGGCATGGTACGGCGTAGTTCGGGTTCTTTCGATGCCGAGTAAGCGGGTGAGTGACGCAAATACTCGACTCTCGAATTGCCGTCCTTGGTCGGTCGTGATGGTAGCGGGGCAGCCGAAGCGGGAGATCCAGCCTTCGTATAGAGCTTTAGCGACGTCTTCGGCGGTGATCTCGCATAACGGCCTGGCCACGACATTGGTCTAAGGCGATCGGCGGCGGCGACCGGCGGTAAGTCGCAAAAACAATAACCCGGCGACGCATTACGGCTCGGCCACGACATCGAGCGATTTGCGACGGCGGGAGCGATAACCATAGGTTGGAGCGTGACACAGCGATCGGACCTTTCGCTCCAACCTATGGTTATCGCTCCCGCCGTCGCAAGTCGCTCGATGTCGTGGCCGAGCCTTTATGCATGCCATGAGCCTTGTCGCCGAGCGGCAACGCGCGCGGCGTGCACCGGGCGACCAGCGGCGGCGGCGAGCGGGGAGGGGCGCGACTCGAACATTTGTATCGGGCAGCGCAGGCGATGCCACGACTTTGTTTTTTTCTCGAGCGACATGGACACGGAAGCGTATATTATTGAAATTTTAAATGTACTTTCGCGTATTTAAGTATGTTGTAACGTCTCCACACTCATTCTTGTGTATTCGATTTTTTCTGGGTGCTTTCTATACACAATATATAAAATACTAAACTAGATGTAAATAAATTTGTCGTCCTGTATTTAGCCCATGCACCCATTGACAAACAATTAAATATATACTAGGCACTGAAGTGCCACTTTTGAAAAAAAAAACATGTTTTTAAAGACGTCTACGTCCCAGCCGCTCCTAGTCGCTGCCGCCGCTACTAAAAGTACGTGGCATGCCTGGCGGTCGCTCGCGTTTGCCGCGCCGCCAGCCGCCCCGCCAGTCGCCTTAGACCAATGTCGTGGCCAGGCCGTCATGGTGTCACTTCGGGCCATCTGGTTGCGCGGTCAATCATAGTGAGTAGGTATCTGTGTCCGCTGGCGGCAGTAGGTAGCGGTCCTACAAGGTCGACGTGTATATGCTCGAACCTTGTAGTTGGCGGGAAACTTGAAATAGGGCTTGCAGTGTGTCGCTGGATTTTCGCACGTTGGCAGTGAACGCAGACTTTTGCCCATTTGCCTACATCGGCATTTAATCCGGGCCAAAAGTAGCGTTGAGCGACGAGTTTGCGTGACGTTCTAATTCCAGGATGACTTATGTTGTGTACTGCGTTGAAAGCGGCACGGCGATGCTCTTCGGGTACGTAAGGTCGTAAGTGCGGCGTCGATGTTTCGCAGTAGAGTTTGACTGTAGTTCCGGGAATTGTGACTTGTTTCATCGATAGGTTGTCTTGCTGTGCGAGTGATCGGATGGTGTCGCTATCTCGCTCTTGCGCTCTTGCTAGTTGTTCGTAGTCGATAGGAGATGGACATGCGATGGCTTCGATGCGAGATAGGGCGTCTGCAGCGGCGTTTTGCGTTCCGGGTATGTGTCGTATATCAGTAGTGAATTCACTGATATACAACAGCTGACGGGTGCGGCGCGGTGATTCGTTGTTATTGCTTGTTTTGGTGAATGCGTAGGTGAGCGGCTTGTGGTCGGTGAAAATTATAAGTTCACGTCCTTCGAACATCTTCCGGAAGTGCTTCGTACTGAGGTATATTGCTAGTAGTTCACGGTCGAATGTGCTGTAGCGGGTTTGGGCATCGGAGAACTTTTTAGAAAAGTAGCCAAGTGGTTGCCAAGCTTCGTTCACGAATTGGTTTAGCGATGCTCCCGCGGCTCTGTCGCTCGCATCGCTAAATATTGCTAGCGGGGCGTGGTGGGAGGGGTGCGCGAGCAAAGCGGCGTTTTGGATGCTCGCTTTGCACGCGTCGAAAGCTTCGTCAGCTTCGCCGTCCCAGCTGATTTCGGTCTTGTCGCGCTTCTTCGCATTGTGTAGGTATTTGCAGAGTGGTGCTTGAATTTGCGCGGCGTTTTTAATGTTTTCGCGGTAAAAATTCAGCATGCCGAGGAATCTTCGCAGCTCATCGATGTTTTTCGGCTTAGGGTAGTCGATGATTGCTTGAACTTTCTCGGTAGGTGGTCGAATGCCGTCTTTGCTGACTTCGTAGCCCAGGAACTTGACCGATGGCTGTCCGAATACGCATTTCGACGGGTTGATAGTTATACCGTAGTCTTCGAGTCTGCTTAGTACGGCGCGTAGGTGCTTCTCGTGCGTAGCTTTGTCGGCTGACGCGATAAGTAGGTCGTCAACGAACGGGAACACGAAGTCGAGGTCGCGCAGTACTTCATGTATGAAGCGTTGGAATATCTGTCCGCAGTTTTTTAGGCCGGGGCACATTCTTGGAAACTCGAATAAGCCGAATGGAGTTATGATGGCGCTCTTCTCGACGTCTTGCTCTGCTATTGGTAGTTGTTGGTAGGCGCGGTTGAGGTCCAAGGTGGAGAATGTTTGTTTGCCGGCGAGTTGGTAGGTAAAATCACGTATGCGTGGGATTGGGTAGCGGTCGGGCTTAGTGATTGCGTTAAGCCGTCGGTAATCGCCACACACACGTAATTCGCCATTCTTCTTCGGTACGACGTGAAGAGGTGATGCCCAAGGGCTTTTGCTTGGTCTGCATAGGCCCTGTTCCATCATGTTGGCAAATTCTTTCTTCACGAGTTCGTAGCGGTGCGGTGCAATCGGACGTGGTCTGCAGTGAAGTGGTGGTCCGGTTGTTTCGATGAAATGCTCGACGTTGTGTTTCGGGCTGAGCTTCATGGAGGTGAGACGAGTTGTACCAGGGTAGTCGGCAAGTATGTTGTGGTACGACTGTTGCACGTCTATACTGCGCACGGTAGGTATGTTTGCGGTACAGAGTTGTGCGTTCGTATATAGTAGGGTTTTGCCGTCGATTAGTCGCCTCCTGGTGATGTCGACTATGATGTGGTGGTAGTCCAAGAAGTCTGCACCGATGATGGGTTTCGATATTTAAGGTACGTGCCTAATATTAAACCAATTACCTTAGATGTGATTTTAGATGGTAAAAATTTAACCATGGAACTAGACTGCGGTTCAGGAGTGTGCGTCATTTCAAATAGTTTGTATTACGAGATGTTTTCTGAGTACCAGTTACAAAAATGTGACCTCAAAATGTGACACCGGCCATCGAATCTCGCCACTCGGCTGTTTCCAAATAGGGGTTACTTACAACAGTAGAACCGAGAAAATTTATATATTTGTTGTAATTAACGGTGGCCCCCCTTGCTTGGTCGAGATTTTATGGCCGCTTTTGACTTGATTGTAACAACAAAAACAAACCTTAATAGTATTGGAAATGATAATGATGTACAACAATTTACCGACACCTACCACATCCCAGCATTCCTTTCGAGACAAACCCTCCCCATATGCAGATAAACAGTAATGATGAATATAATTTTAGTATACTTGTACAGAATATGCAAAGTATAAAGCCTCCTCCTTGAAAACCAATACCAAGCAGTCTGCCTCACTGAAACGTGGATATCAAGTCAGGATCTAATTCACATTAAGGATTACGAATTCGCAGCGGCACACTACAGAAATGAGCGACGAGGCGGTGGTGTAACGATCCTGATCAGAAATGGGACTGCGTTCAACGAGAGAAGGGACATATCGGACTTATCTATAGACAATATTATTGAATGCTGCGCAGTTGAATTACCACCCAACACGGTGCTAATAACAATTTACAGAATAAGTCATGACATGCACACTTTCTTTAAGGCGTGCTTTTCCCGTACGAGCTAAGCGAACCAGTTTTTTGAATCCATCAGAAATATAAGAAACAATGTTTTAAAATTGTGAAAAAAATATATCTTATACTTAAGGATCTGGCAGATATGTTTTGGATCTCAAAAACATGATTAGATAAACTTTGCTCGATAGAAAAAAATTCCAAAGTTACGCCTTTTTTTAACAATAAATCAATCTCAGAGCTACAATACAAACTTTTTTGACTTGTTTTTTACATAAATGTATAGGTAATAAGATAATCTAGATGATTTGGATCACTTTGTCTCGGTAACATCATTAAAATAATTTCTATGTTTCAATACCTACTAAATCCGCAACCGCCATCACTCGCGAACGCACTTACGCCCTCTTCAGTCGCGCGGCAGCGCTTGTAGAGGACGGACCTGCGTCAGTATGTTCCGCGCGGTCACGTGATTTTACCATTTACAAACAATGGGAAACAAAGCATATGAAACGTAAGAAAAACTCACTAAGTGCTATAAAAACACACTTTCTGATAACAGAAGCATCTAATACTTTACGAGGTGCTTGAAAGCGCCTAGCTTTCCTACATCAACAGTTAAAATATTTCAGTATTTTCACTAGGTCAGCAACCAATTTCAATGTAGGTAAATAATATTATATTCCTAGATAATATAATTGTGAGTATGTAAGTATGATATATTTACAGTATTTCACCTTTACTGATATACCTACGTCCGATCTGCAAAATGATTATATTCCTTCGTGCTCTTTGACTCCTTTGAAAATCAGAAATTATTTATTTGGATTGATGCAGTATGGGGATATTGGGGATGTTACAATATATGTATAGTGTTACGCTTTTAGTATGAGGGTGCCGAAGGCGCCCGGCTTTGGATCGCATGCAACGCGCCACGCCCGTCAAGCGTGCAAATTCATCATCATAATCATAAATTTAAATAAATATAAAATGTCAAATTGAAATAATTGAAAAAATTACCCTAATAGGCATACCGCAATACAATTATTTAAGAACTAAATACATATCACTAATTTTAATATTTGACCACGGTCGACATGAATTAAATATAATTGAGAGTTCAAGGTGCCTACAGGCAGTTCATCTTGCGCTTGGTTGTATTAGTCTTGTTTGAGAAACTGAACACGGTGAAAAATAGAGATAATACTCCTAAAAATACGTGTGATACCTCATTAGATTCGTCATAATGCCTAGAAAAATGCATTCGAAGCGTGTAGTAGCACACACAAAATGTCAAAAGTTATAAGCAAAAAAAGGGGGAAAAAGTAGAGATCTTTAATTTCCCCAATATCTCAAAAAGTATTCATATGCGAGTGCGAGATGGGTGGGGGGTGCTCGACCAAATGTCATAGAGGGCCCCAAGACAAAACAAACTGCATTTAAAATTTTTCAAAATGACCGACTTTATTTTTTATTTTTTTCAAGTTGGTCCGAGCGCGCTGAGATTTGGCATGGCGAAAGATAGAGGCCTCTAGATTACTATGAAAAAAAAAATTTTTTGGAAAAAATCTAAGGTGGCGGAAATAATGGTCATTTTAATTTTGTATGGCAACTTTTAAACGGTGCGAGATGGGTGGGGGGTGCTCGACCAAATGTCATAGAGGGCCCCAAGACAAAACAAACTGCATTTAAAAATTTTCAAACAGGCCGACTTTTTTTTTTATTTTTTTCAAGTTGGTCCGAGCGCGCTGAGATTTGACATGCGGCGAGCTTGAGGGCCCAAAATTACCATGTGAAAAAAAATTTTTGGAAAAATCCAAAATGGCGGCGGACACGGGCCAAATTCAAATTTCCAAGTAGGTTAGGCGAGCCCGAAGGGCGAGCTTCAGGCTGGGAGGCCGAAGGCCGACCCCGCGGAGGGCCGTCAGGCCCGGAGCTTTATCTCGAATGTCCAAGCATCCTCCCCCCCCCAGTAATTTTGGGCGAGGCCGAAGGCCGAGCTGCGGGAATGACGAACAAAGCAAAATCCTATACAAAAAGTGTGTTAAGCGAGCCCGAAGGGCGAGCTTCAGGCAGGGAGGCCAAAGGCCGACCCCAGTGGATGGCCGATGGTCCGGAGCCTCCACCCCGACTCCCAAAACGCGAGGCCGAAGGCCGAGCTGCGTGAATGCAGTTCCTCCAAACGTCCTACAAAGTCAACTTTCTTGATAAGCGGAGCCGGCGGGCCGAAGGCCCGACGGCGAAGCGTCAAGGCTCGCGAAGGCCGAAGGCCGAGCTCCGCGTTGGGCCGAAGGCCCGAAGCGTCACACGTGAGGAGGAAGTTGGAGCTGAAACACGGCCCAATAGGAAAAGTTACGATTTCTCAAGCACGCGAGGCCGAAGGCCGAGCTGCGGGAATGAAGTTCTCGCATGTGGATCTTTTCTTTCTATCAAAAGTACAACTTTATTTATTTCTCCCTTTGGAAAACAAACTACTACACAACAATAACAACAGCAGGAATGGACTGCTACCAACAATGTGGGTTAGGTTAGGTTAGAACTGCGACCCTCACAGGAACAGACTGCTACCAGAAAAGTGGGTTAGGTTAGGTTAGAAATACGACCCTCACAGAAACGGACTGCTACCAGAAAAGTGGGTTAGGTTAGGTTAGAACTGCGACCCTCACAGGAACGGACTGCTACCAGAAAAGTGGGTTAGGTTAGAACTGAGAACCCTACAGAAACGGACTGCTACCAGAAAAATGGGTTAGGTTAATAGTTACAACAGCACAAACAACAGCAACAACAACACGTCAACAACAGCACCAACAGCAAACAACACGCGTACCGCGGGGCCCTCGGGCCCCGCGCACAGGGCAATATCTAGTTAATATTATTAAAGAGGAGGATATTTCCAATACAACATTATATACTTGCAGGACTGTATCTCCATTATTTATACTTTTTATTCAACGCTGAACACAGTCCTCCACGCCTCATTTTCGGCGTGAAAAAGCGATTACGTAACATTCAATATAATTTTAAAGGTATTAAATATTCGTTGAAAATTAAAAAAAAAAAATGGTGTATTTAAAACATGTCAACAAATGTACTACTTGTAGAAATTTATCTTAAAGTTATTTAGGCAATTGTTAATTAACAAAATTTTCTCAAACTTCCTTCTTTATTGAAAACGAAAAAAAATGTATAAATAACTATCGTAAAATTTTGTCGCTCTTCTCATATAAATGCTTAATAAGATCACATTATAAAAAATTTAATACGTTTTAAGACGCTATTTTGGGTTTAACACATTATTACGCGAGCAAGATCATAAAAAAAAACATTTAGTAAACTTTACTAAATCAGATTATTTGTGAAGGGTGCGGAATACGGGGTGTGATTACAGGGAGTTCAAAATAAGGCGGGTATAAGACAATTTTTTTTAATATTTTGTGTTATTCAGTCAGTTACGTGGTCTTTCACTATCGGCCTCATCTGAGAATTCAAAGTCGCTCAACGAGCTATGGAGAGGGCTATGCTCGGAGTTTCTCTGCGTGATCAAATCAGAAATGAGGAGATCCGTAGACGAACTAAAGTCACCGACATATACTGTGTGCATATTTATTTGCGTTATTTGACATCTGTCACTCACAACAGCAATACAACGTAAAATGTCTCGCACATCGAAATCACAAAGGAAAACAATTGCACTACGAACGTTTACGTTCTACGTCTTTTTTTAATTTTAGGGCTAGCCGGACACCACCTTTATGAATCGGTAGTCGTCTAAGTAAATCGATATGAATTTTTCATTTTTCTTTTAATAAAAATAAGGAAAAGGTGGATAGTCAACTGTAAATATGGATATATTTATCGTCACCTAACAGACAACAAATTTGACACAGAAATAACATAAATAACTTTAAAATAGATCCCCAGTTAGTTTAGATTTTGACGATGGGTGCGACCTACTCGGTCGGTGTATTAAATGCCTTGCGCGAAAACCATATAATTCTAGCTTTATTTAAATCGCAAATAAAAATTCATTATACGTCACAATTCGATACCTCAGTCTACGTGCCATCCAATCGTAATCGCTTGCTGTGACTATCGATTTGGGTTAGTTACATCTCTATACAGGATGTCCAGTAATTAATGGACAACCTTCTAACCATCGACAGGGCAGCTTAGGCTGGTCCAGAAAATGCACTTATAGGTCTAGTAAAAGTTTCGTGGTTTTCGAGATAATCGCACTTTTGTCTTTTTTACTAGTTAGCACTAGTACTACACTTTAAACACCATCTAGGCCATATCTTTATTTGTAGAAATGTAAATAGCATGTGTGATACCATTTTAGAATCAGTATTAGATAAACTATTTTTAAGAAAGTTGGCCACTTCTTGAAAATGTTATAATATATATACATATATATATGGGCAGGCCACATTGCGCGCAGAGAAGATGGCCGATGGTGTCGAAAAGTGCTCGAGTGGAGACCACGGACTAGCAAGCGCAGCGTAGGACGTCCACCCATAAGATGGACAGACGACCTTGTTAAGGCCGTCGGAAGACGCTGGATGCGGGTCGCTTCCGACCGGAATGGAGGTCCAAGGGGAAGGCCTATGTTCAGCAGTGGACGTCTTATGGCTGAGATGATGATGATGAGTCAGTTACAACTTAATTAAAAAAATATATATATAATGTACTTAATAAAATGTAGGTACCATCGGTGCGCGAGTTTGACTCGCACTTAATTGAATTATTTTCTTGAAAACATTGTTTCGTTAAAATTGTGTGATCATTAAAATAGGTATAAAGTCGATAGGTATTGTAAACAATAATTTATTAAGTTAGGCAACAAAAGTATTGGAAATTGTGATAATGAGACCCACCAAAAACATTTTCATGTAAAATGTTGCCAAGAAGAAACCATAAGGCTTGCACTGACAAAAAGTTATCAGAAATTTACTTTGAAACTGTTTTTTTTTTTTGTTTTTAGAGCTTATAAATAAGTACTACTGATCAGTAACAACGTTTTAACGGCAGCGTTATTGAGTTAAAGGAATCTGTAAAGTAAAATTATTGATTAAGGTTAATAACCTTTATAAATAGAACCCTTAATTGACCGTCTCCTTTAAAATTGTTACTTTCCTTTAGGTACTTTAACTCGAACACGCTGCCATGAAATTAAAACGTTCTTTACTGATCAATAATAAGTACACATGTCTATATAAAAATAATAATTCTACATGAAATGATCAGAAATACGTAATGCAAAAAATACATACGTACATATACAATAAAAACTCTAAAACGTGACCATTTCCCGGTCTAGTTAAAATACTGCCATCATAAGATCATTATACTGTGACCCGTCTGCTATGTTTACCGTGCGCGGCGCGCGCTCACGATCTCGGCGAGCGGGTCGCGGGACGCGCGGGCGGGGCTTCACGGTTTGCCGCGCACCTCACCCCCTCAGATTCGTTGATGAGTCGAATCATATCGCCTTAAATGCCTATACTGCAAAACGTAATTCAAGACCAAAAAAAGTAAGACAATGTTGCCACTGCAATAATTTGTTTGTAAAATAGTAAATTCTTTTTGATAAATAATCACGCTAAGATATATTTATTTATTAGTAATTTTACTCCTACGATTTAAAAAAGTACTTTTATTTACTTACTTTTACATAAATACAAGACGCGCTAGTAAAAAGTGGCAACATTGTCTTACTTTTTTTGGTCTTGACTTACGTTTTGCAGTTTAGATCAAATCCTAAATAAACTCAAACAGAAAACTAAAAAGCACTTAATTATTGTAGGAGATTTTAATATTAACTTTTTACATAAATCAGCAGAATGTTGTCGACTGCAAAATGTAATGCTTGAAAATAACTTACGCCAAATAGTTATGGAACCCACCAGAGTTACCAAATTGAGTTCTACTTGTATCGACTTAATATTCACTAATAATAACCACTACAGTATTCAGGTCGAAGACCAAAGTATATCAGACCATAACTGCCTTACATACAAATTCAAAACCGGTAAAAGCAAAAATCTACCTACCACAGTTATAAAAAAACGATTATTTAATATAAAAAATATAACATATTTTAAACAAGCACTTACCGAAGTAAACTGGAACGAAATTATGCTGCTCTAAAAAAACTTTAATAAGGCTGCCAGTAGTAAAGATAATTTTCTACCGAGTACCGCATGTTTATATTACCACGCGTGGTGGTGACGCGAAAACTAATCACAAAATGTGTGTTGTTTAAAATTATATAAAATCGTTATAAATCCATACAATTTTTAAACAGTGTTGTAGAACAAGTATTAGTGTGTTATATTTGATATAAATTATTGCAAAATCACTTCATATTTTTTCAAAAAAAAATCAAATAACACAAAATCGGGGGAAGTCACACTACACGGTCCGTGACATTTCGCACTTGTAATTTTTTTTTTATATGTTTCTAATACTCTTAGGACAATAAATTTAGGTTGACCTAAAACTAGAGGTAAATTGCTAAGTATATTGATATAGAGTTTACTTATTTTCACAAAAATACCTGCTATTCTTACGTGTTACACAAAAAATGCATAAGAATAAAAATTACCCAAATACATCATCTGTGAAAATTTCAACTGTCTAGCTGTCACGGTTCGTGAGATACAGCCTGGTGACAGACAGACGGACGGACGGACGGACGGACGGACGGACAGCGAAGTCTTAGTAATGGGGTCCCGTTTTACCCTTTGGGTACGGAACCCTAAAAATTACCGAACATGTTTAGTGCCGGGATTGACGAGCTACCTACAATTTTAATCAAACACTGCAACAGAGAGCTAACACCTATTTTAACATATTTAATTAACCAATCTTTTGTACAATGCACTTTCCCAGACAAACTGAAAATTGCCATAATAAAACCGATCCTTAAGAAAAAAGGCGACCCGGGAACCGTAAGCCAATTGTTACGATATTTCAAGGGTAAAAGATAGTTTTAAACAACAAGTAACGAATCAAATGTTTATTATGCAAAATATCCAACTATTCAAAGCAAATACATAAATATTCAAAATGTCACCAACCTTACGCGAAGACGTCTCGTTCCGAAGTGTCAACTGTCAACCGTGACCGACCAGTTGTGACGTAGCCATTCGTTCACTATGAATTTAGCTAGCAAAGTGTTGCCAGTGCAATATTAATAGTCACGTTACAGTCGGCCATCCTTCAGGAACGAGTCTCTTCGTTCTAGATATTATTCTAATTTTTACAAATACGCTTTAATCACAATATCAGTTTATTTTAGAAATTCGTAATTCGTCTAAAATCTATCTTATCTAAGGATCATGACGTAATTCATATATCAATAATTCAATATCATATACAAGTTCACATAATCCTAAATCAAAAGATCACTCCAATTATAGCCATGAAGTAAGGAAGTTATTCCTCGCTACTCCCCCACTGTCATGACTGCGATGTTAGGAACCACTCCTGGGCGGTGAGTTCGTACACCAATCATGCCCGATTCCAGACACCCTCCCTAAGTGTGGAAGTTACTTCCTTCACAACCACACAATCACTTATGGATATGATTGAGCCACTCCTGGGCGACGAGTTCATACGCCAATCCTGCCCGACTCAATCATTCCTCTCTATTTATCATTATATCATTATAATCGAGTCACAAACTTATCTAGATTGAGCCACTCCTGGGCGGCGAGTTCATACGCCAATCATGCCCGGCTCAAACATCGTTTACTATCCTACGTTTTCACAAAAGTCATATTATTATTATCTTAAAATATTAAAGATTCACTTAATCAATACATCCATGGAATTTGAGCCAATCCTGGGCGACAAGTTCATATGCCAATCATGCCCGACTCAAATATCCCTCATTCAAAAATATATTTTCAACATTCGATTAATAGGTTCGATTACATTTTACCAATCAGTGCATTATATCATATCAATCACAGTTCTATAATAGTTAAATCCGTATATTTTACGATAGTAAAGATGGCTAGAATTCACTAATCATGGTAGATTTCAAATTTTAAAGTTAACTGTAAGTATAAAGTTACTATTTATCTAATGTATTGTTCATTATCATTAATCATTCTTCATTGCTCCCATCATCCTCACCATCTTCACTTGAAGAGCAAGCAGCGGTACTAAAGCTAAGCCAAGGGAATATTTTATCAATTGCGACAACTGTCTCATACCTAGCTCCCTTTTTGGTTAAAGGAGTATCCTCCACAAGAAAGCGATCATTTGGTAAAACTTTTTTAATTCTATAAGGGCCTTTACATTTGGCCTCAAGCTTTTTAGATTGACCTGGTCCCGTCACTACAGCCCTCGCAATCCTAACTAAATCGCCCTCTTTGTATACTGTACTTTGTTTTTTGTTTCTGTCATATCGCTCCTTTGTTTTTTCTTGATTTTCTTTTATATTATCCGAAGCTTGAGACCGAATGTCCTGTATTGTTCTATCGTCTACATTTTTATCCTCAATCTCATCCGCGATTTCGTTTAATATGCCTTGTGACGGGTTTGTAACTGTTCTACCAAACAAGAGTTCCGTCGGTGTTTTCTTTGTGACGTCATGAACTGTCGTATTTAACCCTAACTGCACATCAGGGAGTAAATCTTCCCAAGTGTTCTTATTTTTGCCATGCACCATGGAACCAAGAGCAGACAAGATCGTCCTGTTGTAACGTTCGACCTGCCCATTGGCCCTTGGTGTAGCAACGGCGTTGAGGATGTGTTTCGTGCCAATTGACTGTATAAAGGTTTTGAATTTCTTACTTGTGAAGCTTGTGCCTCTGTCTGTTATTAACCGCGTAGGTGACCCAAAATAACTGAAAAGCGTTTTAAATGCCCTAATGCTTTCCTTAGTTTTAGTGCTTCGAACAGGAAAAAGGCTTACGTATTTTGTGAAAGCATCCACCATCACTAATATGTAAGTAAAACCGCGTCTACTTTTTGGGAATGGGCCGAGATGGTCGGCGTGGAGTGTGTGGAACGGAACGTCAACCTTTGGGATGGGGTGTAGTAGTCCCTCTCGGGAGCCTGCTGGCAACTTATGGTGAGCGCACTCAAGGCAAGCGGATACGTATTTTTTTATAAATTTACGCATCTTTGCGAACCAAAATGAGGAACGTATCCGCTCTAGCGTCTTCTCAAACCCAAAATGACCTACGCTGTCATGGTTAGCTTTCAGAAGTTGCCAACGGACTCCTTTTGGGACTACCCACCTCGTTCCACCATCTTTAAGTACGCGAAAGACCCGTCCATTTTTAAGTGTATAATCCTTGTAAATACTAACGATCTTAGGTGTCTCCGGGTCTTCAAGCATATCCTTTATGCGTTTGATTTCGTCATCAGAGGACTGCACAGTGGTTATCCAATCTTCAGTACCAACGGATAAAACATCCAGTGTATGTGTTGGCTCAGGACCCACTGATACAGGTCCCCTGCTGAGGGCATCAACGTGTGACATTCTTTCACCCGGACGATATTCGATGGTGCAGTCGAATTCTAAGAATTGTATCCACCAGCGTGATATGCGTGGGACAAGGTCCCTTTTAGTAAAAGTCGACCGTAAGGCGTTGCAATCACTGACTATGGTGAACTTTATACCGATAAGGTATGTACGAAATTTACTCAGAGAATTCACAACAGCAAGCGTCTCGAGTTCAAATGAATGTAGTTTCATTTCATCAGGCTGAGTTTGACGGCTATAGTAAGCGACTGGCCGCCAGGCATCGGATTGTTTCCTTTGCATCAGTATGCCTGCAATGCCGAATTTGCTGGCATCTGTATGCAATTGCGTCTCTGCAGTATGGTCGTACAATGCTAGAACAGGCCTATCTACTAGTTTCTCCTTTATGGTTTGAAAAGCTTGGTTCTCTGAGTCACTCCACTACCAGGGAGTATCTTTCCTCAAGAGGTTCGTCAAAGGCCTCGCTAATACGGCGAATCCCTTAACGAACCTCCTGAAGAAACTCGCCAACCCGAGGAACCTCCTTATTTCGTGTTGATTGGTTGGTGTTGGGAATTTGGCTACGGCTTCAGTTTTTGAGAGCCCGGGCCTTATACCATCCTGATCTATCTCAAATCCAAGGAAATCAATTTTCTCTTGGAAGAAGTGACACTTTTCCATTTTTAAAGTAAACCCTGCTTCTTTCAACAAGCCTAACACCTCTTTGAGACGTTCAAGCCCTTCCTCGAAGGACTTGGACGGTATCAAAATATCGTCCATATAAATTACGACATAGCTCACTTTAGATTTACTGAGGACTTTGTGAATTGCTCTCTGAAAAACGGCAGGAGCGTTTGCCAAACCGAATGGTACCCGGTTGTACTCATATAAACCGTCGGGTGTGACAAACGCTGTTTTCTCGCGGGAATTCTCGGCTATAGGAATCTGATGATAGCCTGAGGCTAAATCTAGGGATGTAAATAACGACTGGCCAGAAAGCTGATCCAATAGATCCTCAATATGTGGCAAAGGATAATGATCTCTTTTGGTGCGGCTGTTGAGAGCGCGGTAGTCTACGCAAAGGCGTTTTTCACCCGACTTCTTTTTGACTAATACGATTGGGCTCGCATAAGGAGACTCGGACTCACGCACTATTCCATGATCCAGCATATCACTAACCATGTCCTGAACTAGCTTACGCTCGGAATGAGCTAGACGATACGGTCTATATACTACTGGAGTAGTGTCCTTAAGGTGAATCTCCATCTCAGTCACGTTAGTAAACCCTAAGTCGTGCATTCCAGTTGAGAAACAATCTTTAAATTCACTTAGTAACTCTTCGCATTGGCGTTTCTGGCTATCGGTTAACTGTTCCCCACATTTGGGTCTTACGGATTCCTGAGGGAGCAAGTCATTTGAAATATGCAAAACTCTCTTACTACTACCTACGAATTTGGCGCGAGTAATAAGGGTGTTTTCTTTAAAGTGTAGCGGTGTTGAGCTAACATTCTGAATAAAAAGATTGCAGTTAACACCTTTAACTTGGTATTCACCTGGCATAAGGTAGTATTCTTGCCCAACGGGACCCCTAATCGACCCATTCACATAAAAATTGCCATGACAAGAAATGTTAGACTTTACTGGAACAGATATCATTTCACCTACATCGATGGAAACATCACAAGCCGTATTTAACTCAACTTTAATATCATCTACATGTTCTGTTCGTTCAAACTTCAATTCTTTCGGAGTCTTAATAATCGTCAACGTAGGTCTCTCCGTATAACTATGTCCAAGTAAGATGTTACATTTCATTAAATGGTCATCTACTATAAATACTTCTACATTCCTTTCTATAATGCCCTGAACCTCTATATCAGCAAAAGTAAAACCCAATGGTAAGTATGGGACGTTACCTAGGCCTGTCAAGTAAGGACCCGTAACTTCCTTCCAAGTAATACCCAATTGCAAAGCAGCATTTTTCTGAATAAGAGTAGCCTCACTACCTAAGTCTACTTGGCACAGAATGGGGATACCGTTTACGTTTATTAGAATCTTATATTTGTCGCTAGTATTTTCAGACACTGAAACTCTAAGAACACTTTTCTCCTTAGGTGGATTTTCTTTGGTTTTTGTACAATGTAGAGAATCGTGACCAATAAAGTTACAAGTAGTACACTTTAATAGGGGTTTGGGACATTTAAAGCTAGGATGTCCCACACCCTGACAATTAAAGCACTTAATAGTTCCCTTCTGGCTATTACTTTTAGTTGCGCTACCGTTAACATCACTAGGCTTTGATAAAGAACTATTTGTGTTACCTGGACGCCGATCGCGGTTCATATTATTTGCATTATCTAATTGATTTCTATTATTCGATTTTATGGTTTTAAAGAATTCAAGTACATCTTCAGGACCCGTAGCCAAATTACATTCGCTCCTTATCGATTCGATCTCTACGTTCGCGAGCGACTGGTCGATAATGTTTATAATAACCTAGCCAAGAGGCAATCTTTTTAGTTTTCGCTCATTCTATGCGCCAAGTCGGTAAAAATTAATTTTTGTCTGTGGTTCTCGTTCAAAACCGTCAAGAAACATCATCTGTCAGCTGTCAAGAGTGTCAAGTGAACAGCGAATCTAATTTTGGAGGAAATAATTGTTTTATCGGTAAGCAAATTAAATATGTTGGTATTTGTTTAACTTAGTTTATCACAATTTCGTGATAAGATAACTCTATATAGTGTAATATTTGAAGAGTTCGTTGTTAATTGCATATAATTTTGACCTAAAGTTTAACAATTTCAGACAGCCGTCGTCCCCGCAGCCCCAACCAAGGCGGCGACGCAGCCAGAGCGGGCAAGAGCGGCTCCGCGGGCTCTTCTTCCACGCTGAGAAGTCCTCGCCAAGTTGGCACGTACAGTCAGAGCTGCCGCTGCAATGACGCCTTCATGGCAGTTACCAGTGCTAAGGACGTGCACTGCTGGCTTACTTGACCAGAAGAGACAATACTTTAAGCGTTAGTATTGATTCAAACCGTGAAGTGAAATTGTGGACAGGTTTGCCCGAATCAGTGTAACCTCAGTGAATTCATTTACTTCATAGACTTCAAACATTTTCGAAATTAACAAAAGTCAAGCGGACATTGAATACATAGATGTTATGCATTAGATTTATCTATTAAGATCGCCGAGGACAGGAACACTTGGAAAAGCATGGTACATCGCGCAGGAAACTCTTCAAACTAGACACGACCTTCAGCAATGAAGACGCCGACTAAGAAGATGCATTAGATAAGATAAAAGCTGCCTGTGAAACCAAAACTAATAAATCATATTGTTACTTAATATTATTTTTTTATTACCTACCTGTCTTTGATTTTTGTTTACTCAGTAATAGAAATACCTAAGTGAGTGAGGCGTTAAAAATGAATTAAACACATCTTTATTATTTATAGTCAATGGAAATTTGGGAAGGTAATCTCACCCGCTAAGCTACTGGCTGTTCATATTTAACCTTTTGTATGCTCCTGTCAAAAATTTGTAATTTATATATCAATCATAATTGAATAAAATAAAATAAATAAATAAATAAATATTGGGGACATCTTACACAGATCAACCTAGCCCCAAACTTACCAAAGCTTGTACTATGGGTGCTAGGCGACGATACACATACTTATATAGACAAATACAAACTTATATACATAGAAAACACCCATAACTCAGGAACAAATAAATGCCCTTACTGGGACTCGAACCCAGGACCATCGGCTTAGCAGGCAGGGTCACTACTCACTAGGCCAGACCGGTCGTTTTACAAAGACAACTTTTAAAAATTATGCATTTTTAAAGTTGAATATAGGTAAGTACATGGGAGCAGATCTGCTCCTAAGCATACCAAAAGTTAAGGTGGTAACCACCATAAATAAATGACACAATGATTGGGTTAAAAAGTTAATTTATTTTATTGAAAATCTATTAATGAAAGATGCAGCAGGTATTTTTTGCCAGCAGCATGAAATCAGTAGCCAAGCACATATATTATGTACAGTGTATTAAAATAGTAAAACAACACTCAATATATTTTTGTGGTTGTACATGTGACATAGTTTCTTCCCTTGACCCTGACTTTGGAGCACCATAAAGTATTGGTTCATATGCCAAGGCTGCAATGAATATCCAAGTCACCTGAAACAAAATGAATGCTTAGTTTTTCAACAAACTCTGTAACATTTGGTTATAATACTTATTCTCTACCAGTCATATGACAAAAAAAAAACTAAATGTTTTGTGTAAGTACATGTTATGATTATTTTTATATAGTGTGTAGGTACAGTCAGCTGCAGAGAAAAGGTACCACCACTACATAGAAGTTTGTATGCAGGGGTGGGACCTTTTCTCTGTAGCTGACTGTATCTGCGCCTGCCAAAAGAAGTCATATACAATGTTTCATAATATGAAAAAGTTTCATTAATATGGTTGATAATGTATATGTATGACAACAGCCTGTCTGGCCTAGTTGGTAGTGACTAGTGACCCTGCCGGTTAAGCTGATAATCCTGAGTTTGAATCCCCGGTAAGGAAATTTGTTTGTGTAATGAGCACAGATATTTTGTACCTGAGTCATGGGTGTTGTCTATGTATTTAAGTATAGTTTGTCAAAGGACTGTCTCATTTCAAACAAAGACAGAGAGAATCATACTAGCTTTGTCATATACCAGTACTAGCACCCAAAAGATAAGTATGAGTATAGTTTTCCTGGTTCTTACTGACTGACAAATTGGTTTGACCATCTATATATAGTTATCTAAGTACCCTAAGTACCCACAACACAAGTCTTCTTGAGCTTACTGTAGAGTCCGACTAGAAATTGTAGAAATTAAAAAGTAGCAACACTGTAGTCTCATCCCTTTCAAATCAATTTAAGAAAATGGGATGACACTACAATATTGCTAGTTGTTAGTGACCTTGCCTATGAAGGTGATGGTTTTGCTTCCCGGGAAGGGCATTTATTTGTGTGAAGAACTTTTGTTCCCGAGTCTTTATCTATATTTGTAAAGCCTTTACCTATATACCTTTGCCTTTACACATTCAATTCACTTTCCTATTGAAAAACAAGTGCTTGCCATTGCGCATATGGGTACCAAATTTAATCTACACCGTTCATCGGTTTATATTTGATGACGTAACAGGAACACATTAGTTATTTTAGCATTAATAACATATTTTATATACTTATTAGTAGGTATAGTAGGGATAAGTTATTGACTCACTCTTACCTTTGTAGGGACATTGTTTCGTGTTGCATTTGTGGGTGCATAATCCATTTTTCCATGACACTGTCACTATGGATAGGTAGATATTCAGCGCCTCGGTCACATTGGATCCTTTGGGTGAAATGCTGCGTACGGCCCACAATCCTTTGATCGTAGCATACATGATAAGATCACCAGCTAAGGGCAGTCCTTTCCTAAGCAGTTTCAAGTTTCAATAGAGGCGATTTTTCAGACGGCGCCTGCGTCTAAGCGACACTTCCGCGTTGTTCGCCGCCCACAATAATGTTGAAGTATGCTTTTTATTACAAATTCTAATTTACAAACACTATTATTCGGTATTTTCTTGTGCTTCGGTAAGTTATCTGCAAGGGGATAGCTCGCGCTACGTATCGACACCTAGGAGGCGATAACGCTTGTCAAAAGTGTCACTTGGCTAGACAATGTATGACAGATGTCGAATCCCGGTAACGAAAGTTTTGCGTTTCGTTACAACATTGCAACTTGGCTAACATTTTTGTATTCGTTAATATTTTTCGACAGACTCATCTACGGTACCTGTCATTCCCATACATTTTTTATCGATTCGTTAGCGATATCTTTTTTCGAAATGCGTTTTGGCTAGGCCCCCAGGCTTGTCAAATTTGGCTGCTTGGGCGCCTACGCGCACACCTCTGTCATCAATCGCGTAAAGTAAACAGTCCACAGCTTGCTTTCCAAATATCTTACATCTATTCAAAAGATTAATTTTGGCAAAGTAATACATTTCAAATGATTCCCCAGGGCGTACCCGTCTATTAAGCATATCAGTTAATAATTCAGCGTAATTTTCAGTGGCTGGAAAAGATTCTCTCAATAAATCTTTCCACTCAGTCCATGTATGCTTAATTGAGGGTAGACCCTGATACCAGGTTTTCGCAAGTCCAGTAAGTTTTGGCAGAGCGTAGTGAATCGTTTGTTTATCGTTCCAGTTATAAATTTCTGAGCATTCCTCGACTTTATCGAGCCAGACATTTACTGTCTGCTCTTTCGACATAGGGTCAAACTCAGGTATGACATTATTTAAACTCGAGCCAGAAAACGATTCACTATGCCCAGTCTTTGATTTTAATAATTTTACAAACTCATCAAGAAGACTTGATGTTGCTTTGTGCTTCTCATTTTTATTTCCATCAAAGTCAGGGCTGCGTTCCTTAGCAGGTGTTCTTAGGCAACGATCACGAATATGACGGTGGTTTCGTGGCGTATTTTTGCTACGGGCTTGGCCACGAGAGGCACGCAATGCTGGCAAAGAACGCACTTCCCGCTCGTCGTTTATTCGTGAACGTTTGCAACGTACCTCACTTTCAAGAATCTTGAGCTGTTCTCTTTTCCGTATGAGCTCCTGCTCTCGCTGTCGCAGTGATTCAGTGCTATCGACGCTTGAACTTCGGCGACGACTGCGGCTAGGCCTGGTCCGCGAAGCGCGATCATCACGACGACTGCGACTGCGACTTGGCCGTGTCAATGAGTTGCGGGGTCTGCGTAGGCTGCGGCTGCGGCTGCGGGTATGTCGCGTTCGCGTACTCCGATCATCACGGCGACTGCGTCCACGGCTGCGTCGCGAGCCTCCAGGCCGCTTTCTTTCAGTATCTTCGTCACTCATTTTCTGAAACTCGGATACATTTATGTCAGTTCTTGAAGTTGGAAAGCCTTAAACAAATTAACAGAACATAAAAGTCAGTGGAATCGATCACTCGGTCTAACGTTACATAAATTTATGTCGGAATAAGATAATTAGTCATGTATTTCAATTATTAAGAATGAGGGTAAGTCACAAAAATCACCTTATTGTAAAGTATTCTATTCTTTTTTTCTTTTTAAATCCATATTCATCCAATCCATGTCTGTTTATTTTCACGATTAATTGTACACAATGTATATAAGTATATTTATTATTTCTATTTTTAACTATATTTTTGTATTTTATCGATATTTGAAGTAATTAAAAAATAACTTTTATCAACCGTTTCTCTTCAATCCATGTTCATCTGCTTCAAAATGTATTATTTTTATTACTAAAAACACTAAATACATATAATATTATTAGTTCTTTAATATTTCACTTATATTTTAGCAATTGCTCAACGTTTTCAAAAAAAATATTAAAGATGTCGGTAGGATTCCAATTTGAAATCCATATGCATCAGTTCACTGACAGATCATTTCTAAAATAAACGATACTTAATATGTTTAAATATTTAAATTCTTTCTATTTTCACTGATATTTTTGGTATAGCTACTCATTTTTTTATTTAATTTGAATTCAATAACGTTCGAGCTAATGGCGTGGTATACGAAAAGTTTGTTTATTTTTTTCGCAACGATCCCTACTTCTGATATGTTACGATATTTCAAGGGTAAAAGATAGTTTTAAACAACAAGTAACGAATCAAATGTTTATTATGCAAAATATCCAACTATTCAAAGCAAATACATAAATATTCAAAATGTCACCAACCTTACGCGAAGACGTCTCGTTCCGAAGTGTCAACTGTCAACCGTGACCGACCAGTTGTGACGTAGCCATTCGTTCACTATGAATTTAGCTAGCAAAGTGTTGCCAGTGCAATATTAATAGTCACGTTACACAATATAGGCCGATAGCCGGCTCCCAATTATATCAAAATTGTTTGAAAAGGCTATGGCCAACCGAATGTACAACTTTTTAGAGAAATTCCATATCTTAGACTACAACCAGAACGGGTTCCGTAAAAATCACTCCACTACCCTGGCGGTGTACAAGTATATACACGAGGTTCTAAATTATCTGAGGGATAAACAGTATGGTATTGGACTGCTTTTAGATATGACCAAAGCGTACGAAAAAGTTTCGCATACAATACTCTTGAAAAAATTGTACGGAGTAGGCATTCGAAATGAAGCGCATTGTTGGCTAAAATCTTATCTACATAACCGAACGCAGTGTGTGCAGATACAGCACTACGACGAAACAACTGCTGAACTTAGATATGTGCAATCAGATACAACGATAATATATATTAATGACTTGCCCAAGGTAATGAAACAGTCGTGTATACTATTTGCGGACGATGTATCAATATTATTTAAATGCCCCAATGACCACGACATAAGCAGTGACATTAAAGGAACACTAAACGTAGTAGACAACTGGCTACGCGACCACTCCTTAGAATGAAATACCACAAAAACAAAATTAATTCAATTTCGGCCATATCAAAAAGATGCCCTTGACCTATCAGCTTTGTCATCAGAAACTGGTATAGAAGTCAGCGAGTTTAACTTATTAGGAGTATTTATCGATACGCGCCTAAATTGGAAAAAACATATAGAGGAAACAAAGAAAAAAATATCTCGGTTCAAATACGCCTTAGGGATACTTAAAAGAAATACTCACAGTGAATGCGCACTATTCTGTCTATTACGCATATGCGTACGCCTGGCTGAGGTATGGAATTATATTATGGGGCGATAGCACTGATATTAACGATTTATTTGTTTTACAAAAAAAATGCCTCCGTGTTATTGTTAACACCCATGAGCTTGACAGTTGCAAAAAACATTTTATTCAAAATAATATGCTAACCTTACCATATACATCCTTGAAATCGGGTTATTTGTCAGAAAACATCGTTATGTTTGAATTTACAAAAAGTGCGCGCCGCCGTAACAACTTAGTCCTTCCGCCTCATAGAATTCATATGTACAAAGTCGGACCATACTATAGGTGTATACAAATATATAATAAGCTCCCAATAGATATTAAGAACGAGACCGATTTCAACGTGTACAAGAATAGGCTGAAGACCTTTTTAACCTCAAAAGCCTACTACTCAGTCGAAGAGTTTATGACAGATACAAATTTATGATTTGACCTAGGAATTACTTTGTTTGTTTATTAATTAATGTGCTAATTACTTGTAAATGTATTATAATAAAATGTGGATAACGTACTTATGAATTTGGAACCTTTTATGAATTTTATCAATTTAACCATAAATTAATTTCAATTTAAATTACTTTTATTTTTATTTTATTTCAAACAACTATGATTATGTCTTACATGTTTTACTTGAATCTGTATCTGTATTATTCCTTTATTTTAATTGTAATGAATTCCTATTGTTTACTTGAATGCTACTTTAATTTGACTATGTAATAATTATATTTAGTAATTAGTTTTAGAATATTATCTGTTGCTATGCCCTGACAGGGTAACCATGCATGCACTTAATACATGTTAAAACCTTAATGTAACCATGGTTCTGCAATAAATTAAATGAAATTAAATGAAACAATTGTTAGAACAATATCCTAACGTTTGGCGCAATGAGCTCGGTTTATTTAACAAGTTCAAGGTCACGTTGCGTCTCAAGGAAAATTCATACCCAAAATTCTTTAAACCGCGGTCTGTTCCCTTTGCCTTAAAAGCCAAAGTAGAGGAAGAACTGGATAGGTTAGTAAAGTTAGGTATTTTAGTTCCCGTGAATTACTCAAATTACGCTACCCCTATAGTGCCTGTGCTTAAAGAAAATGGTAAGGTTAGGATAGCTGGCGACTTTTCCGTGACATTAAATAAAGATTTGGTAATTGACAAGTACCCCCTACCTCGAATAGAGGAGGTTTTCGCCAAGTTAGGCGGTGGCGAACATTTCAGCAAAATAGACCTTAAAAATGCATATAATCAGTTTCTATTGGATGATTCATCGCAGGAACTCACGACCATAAATACCTCAAGAGGATTATTTAAATATACAAGATTAGTGTACGGCTTGGCTAATGCGCCGGCGATTTTCTAAAAATCTATGGAAACCCTTCTCACAGGTATTGAGGGCGTGAGTTGCTGGCTTGATGACATTTGTATAACAGGGCCCAATAAAAAGGTGCATTTGGAAAGGTTAAATTTGGTTTTAAATAGATTAAACGATGCGGGCTGCGTTTACAAAAAGAAAAATGCGAATTTTTCAAAACTAGTATCACCTATTTAGGTTATGTTATTAATAAAGACGGGCTACAGACATGTCCCACTAAGGTTGAGGCCATTTTGAATGCACCAGAGCCAACAAATGTGACAGAGGTGCAGTCGTTTCTAGGTTTAGTTAATTACTACAGAAACTTTATTATATTTCTTAAGCTTCATTCTTCAGATATAAAAACCAGGTAGTCCTTTAACCTACTAGGCAACTCATCGCATGTTTAAAGTGGGTAGAAAAAACTTTAACTCGAACAGGTCTATCCCCACTTGTCCACCTAGCCTTGGTGGGTAGTAAGGCTTGCCGCCATTGCTCATTCTTTATTCTTGCGAGGCAACGAATGCACGTAAAATCATAATTTATTTCAAAGTCGTTTACAAAATGCCTAAACGTAGTGCAGAGGAAAAGATAGCACATTATACGCGTAAAATTCAAAGAATACAAGAAAAGAAACTCAAGCGAAATCGCCGAGTTATACCAGTGCTACCAGATTCTTCAGATTCTGAAGAAAAATCAGGTAAGTGTAACTATTTTTGTAAAAACTTACACTTTGTGGTCAAATATCATGCATTTAGTGCCGCGCGGGCCGTGAGTCCACATCGGTAACTATAAACCTGGGGGGCGGCCGAGAGTCGTCACGAAGGTAAAACTAGCTTGGGGGTTGGCCGCGAGTCAACACGATAGCAATGTGTATAATATTACCTCATAAATATTATAGTATATTTAAAACACCTTATGGGTTTTATTTGTAAAAACATTTGTAGCCTACCCTCGAATTAAAAATATTTATTTTCTATTTTTAGACCTCGAAAATATTATCGACGATGCCCCGGTGATTGAAAATCGGTTTATAGAAACTTTATTTATGTCTAAGAAATTACAGGAATTTCACTTATAAGACTACTTATAAATAGTTAACTTAAAAATTATAAGTTACGCAATAAGCAAGCACGATAATGTTCAATAATACACAGTTGCATTTAGATTTAAACTAATGATTCAAACACAGAATAAACTAAGATTGGACCCTAATGGTCTTAACATAAGCTTTAGATTTAATTGGTTAGTAATTGGTACATGCGAGGGTATCTTTTTTGTTCGACTCATGGCTGCCAGGCTTGTTTACGGGGCCAGTTAAACCAGACCTTTAAGCAGTAGTTAATTATCGGTTGTCGTAATGACATTATTTTAATAAATTAATTGATATTTTTATGTTAAATATGTGTTTGTATGTAAGGTAATAAAGTAATTTTATCCTATATATTTTTTTTTATCTTTTCCATTTATTTTTAATATTTAAAGAACATTTGTTTATTTTACGCTTTGTTAATAAAACCAGTGTATATGTATATTTTAATTTTAATTGAGATGAAAATAGGAGTTTTAAGCCTGTTTTTATGCATATATGTATTAATTTTATATTACGTTCTATGTAGGTATTTTTCTTTTTTTTTATTATTTTAATTATAGTAATTAGTTTAGCTTTTTAGATCTGCAGTTTTTTTTTATCTGTTTATATAAATTAACTATATACAATCGCAGAAGTAGGTAAATAACTTTTATTATTTAATTTTGGCAGGTGTTTTAAATGAAATTAATTTATTAAAGATTTTTTTTTTTACTGGTGATAATTTAGATTAGATGATACTATTAGTGTTATCTGTTATGTGATATTGTTTATAACATGTAATTTTAATTTGCTTTTGAAAGTATTAAATGGTTTGATATCTTTCAGAGTTTTAGGTAGGTTATTATATAATTTAGCACCATCATGCATCAAATTTAGGGTTCCGTATCTGGTTCTAGGGAAACGTAGTGCTAAGTGATCCGCGTTTCTGAGTTTTATTCTTTGGTATTTACTTTTTGTGTTGAAGGTAATTTCCGAATGTATAGTACCGTCTAGTATTTTACGTATTAAAAGACATGTTTTATATACGTGAATTTGTTTTAAGTTCATGAGACCTGTTTTTTGATATAGTGTTTTTGTAGGTGTTAGATAGTCGTAATTGAATAGTATTTTAATAACTTTGTTTTGCGCAATCTGGAGATCTTTGAGATTGGTCATTGCTGCATTGCCCCAGATTTCAGCAAGGTATTCCAGGTGGGGTTTAATTAGGGCATTATAAATATTAATACGAACTTGTTTAGGAAGGCAGTTTGAAATATTGCGCATAGCGGCTGTTAGAGACGTTATTTTAGGTTTTGTTTTAGCTATATGTGCTTTCCACGTGAGTTGACTATCAAGGATCAAGCCTAGGTACTTTTTGTGGTCTTTCTTTTCTAAAAGTTCGCCATTTATATACAAGTTTAGATTTTCTTCAATTTTTTTATTTTTAGCTGAAAAGATAACATAACACGTCTTAGCGGTGTTAATAGTTAATAAATTACTTTGAAACCAGTTGAAAAGTAGGTCTAGATCTTGCTGTGCCTGTTGGATTATACTGGAGAGCGAGGATCCAAAATAAAACAAACAAGTGTCGTCCGCATATAAGGTTAAATGGCCCTGTAGTCCTGCTTCATGTAAATTATTTACATATATTAAAAAGAGCAAGGGACCTATAATCGAACCTTGTGGTACACCACAATTTATAGGCAGGGGAGAGCTTTCATGCTGACCTAGTTTAACTATTTGATGCCTATTTGTAAGGTAGGACTCGAATATGCTGTATGCCTTGTCTTTTATTCCGATTTGTTTTAATTTATTTAAGAGCAAAGGGTGGCTGACTGTGTCGAATGCCTTTTTCAGGTCGACAAAAACCCCTAATGCAATATTTTTTGAGTCTATATTGTTCTTTAATTTAGTAACAAGGTCTATAGTAGCAGAAGTTGTATTGCTTTTTGGTCGAAAACCGTATTGTCTTTTAAACAAAAATTTAATGGAGTTTAGGTAGTTAAATAGTCTGTCATGAATAATTTTTTCGAAAAGTTTAGAGATTGTCGGTAAGACGGAGATTGGGCGGTAGTTACCAGGCTCTATTTTCGACCCAGACTTGTAAATTGGCGATACTTTTGCGATCTTGAGGGAGTCTGGAAACTCGCCATTACTGAAGCACGTGTTTATACAATCAGTTAGTTCATTCGCTATTGAATTTTTTATGCATTTCAGGGTCTTTGTATTAATACCGTCTACTCCAGCACTTACGTTTGAGTCTAGGCAAGTAATGATTTTTAATATCTCATCAACTGAAGTTGGTTTTAGTTGTTTTAGCTCATTTTTAGTATTTATATCTAAGGGTACATTATTTATTTGTCTAAATCGAGTTGGAATATCGTTAGATAAGTTAGAGCCAATAGTTGTAAAATATTCATTGAAGCACTCGCAAATTTGTTGTGGTTCTGTAAATATTTTATCTTGATACTGGAGTTTAGGGGGAATGTAATGAGATGTAATTTTGTTTTTGGACAACGCGTTTATGAGGCTCCACATCTTCTTTGGGTCATTTTTGCACTTAGCAAATGCGCTATGGTAATAATTTTTCTTAGTTTTGGTGATGTTGGCTGTTAATTTGTTTCTCTCTTGTATAAATTTTTTGCGTATTTCTTCGTTGTTAGGTTCTTTCTTTAGTTTTCGCCACAGTTCGTCTCTTGTAGTAATCGCCGAGATAATAGTTTGGTTAATCCAATCATCCTTGGGAAGGTTCAATATTTTGGTTTTTACAGTCTTCGACCGTTCTATAGCTGTCTTGATGTATTTTTCTAGTTCGGAGTAAGCATGGTCTTTGTTTGTGAGGTTTTGATCCAATATTATTTTGTGTAGTTTATCATAGTCCACTGCCTCATATTTTATTTTGTTTTTTCGTTTTGGATATCTTTTTAATAGTTCTAAGTATATGTGTTTGTGGTCGGACATTGCTGAGTCTATGATATGGAAATTAAAATGATCTTCTAGTAGATTGGTGTAGACGTGGTCCAGGATCGTCTTGCATGTTGTCGTCTCACGGGTGCAGAATTGTTCTTCGATATTATTCAGGATGCAATAACCGGATTCTTCGACTGTAGAAATATATTGTGTTGTTGTTTGGTCACGTGACAGGAGGTTGATATTAAAGTCGCCAAATACGATCGATCTCTTGTGTAGTTCAAGTTGCTGTTCAAACGTTGTTAAAAATTCGCTAAGATTTGTTCTACCGGGCCTATATACCACTCCAATATTGAGGTTATGTTTTGTTAGTGATACCCATAGATAATTGTTTCCTCCTGAGTATTGTTCAAAAGTCGGGATGTGATCAATGCTGTTGTGGATAAATATTGATACACCACCGCCTATTGTGTCAGTCCTTGTACTAAAGTAATGAGAATATCCTGGTAGTTGTAGTAGTTTGGCTTCATCTTCTGTTTTTATCCAGGTTTCAGTAAGCAAAACTAGGTGTGTTGTTTTCGGAATACTTTTTAGAATACACTGGAGCTCATCAAATTTCCCTGGTGTAACTATGCTTCGCACATTAGCATAGAGGAAGTTAAGGGAAATCGAGTTACAGGATATTTCTTGGTATTTGTCGAGTATATAATAGTTAACTTTGTCGGATTCGATTGATGTGTCGCCGTAGGTATTAGTTGGCGATGAAGTTTGTGGGCCCATTAGTTTTTTGGAGGTTGTTCGATAATCGCTGGGTTACCTTTTATGTATTTAATGACTAAATTTTGTTCACCGTTTTTCTGACGCTGTGATAGTTCGTCCCGAAGGCACTTTAAATATTGTTGTTGTTTGTAGGTCTGGTCTGCGTAAATTTTTATTCCAGTTTTTATGGTACTCCTTTTACGTAGGATATTTAGGGCAATTTTCTCGGTTTCGAAATACGCTTTGATTGGGCGGTTGGTCTTGTCACCGGTTTGTTTACCAATTCTATAAATTTTCAGCGGCGCGGGGCAGTTCATGTCTACAGACTGAATAATTTTCTGTACTTCGTTTATGTCGTAGTTTATTTTATCAGATTTATTTTCTGCGCTCAGCTCCGGAATACCGATGATAATAATATTTTTCTGCCTTTGCGTCCGATCCTGGAGCTCCGTAAGAACTTGTTCATAGTCTACCAAGTTACATGACTGCGATGAGGATGGCTGTGAGTTTTTTACAATATCCATATCACTTCGGAGACAGTTGATACTGGTTTGGTTTTGAGCACACTGAGTTTTTACCTGGTTTAATTCAATTTTTCGGTTATTTTGTTCTTCAGTCACTTTGTATGTAGATACCCTTATTTCACTTATTTGGTCCTTTATTTCCGCGATATCTTGCTGCATTTTACTCATCAACACGTTTTGGGAAGCAGTGAAAGTATTCAGAAACGATTTCATATCAGCTCTGAGACATTGAATGTCTTCCCGTAATGATAAGTCCGGGTCGGGTTCTTTACGCTTTCTAAACGTTATTTGAGGTTTATCTGAAGGATCTTCATCTGCTAGTCTTGATAAGTCGGGTTGGGATCCTCCTATGGAATTTTTAGGCGAACGAGGTGTCACACTCATAATTGCACGAGTTTGTATTTTAGTCCGTATTTGTATGCAGTTAAGGCTCAATACACTATTGTTCAGGTAAGAAACCGCATACACCACGATGCTGTCGTCAAGCGAGTTAAGTAGTAAACAACACGGCAACGTATGTTCGTAAGTCCTTATCACTCGCACAGGAATATGAAGACTATTACTATTAGTTTAAGAGTCAGTTTCTATTTGAAGGGGTAATTATTAATATTTTAAATAATAGATGCACTGTGGACACGTCCGGCTCGCTTGCTTACCGCGCGCTTCTCATCTTACCGCGCGCTTCTCAGATAACTTCTCAAATAACGAAGAATTGGAAATGCCTGTCCCAAATTCGAATGAAGAACCGCCACCGCAACCTCAAGCGGAGGCAGGTGATATTGAGACAGCCCCTGTACTGGACGCGGAGTTACTGACAGCTCTTGGGGAGGCCACAGACGATGCTCCAAAATATGGCGAAAATATCCATCCCGACTTGGCACAAAGATGGTTACCTATATTACGTAAAGGTATGGACAAAGAAGCCAAGGACAAACTCATAAAAGAGTACAGTATACCAGAAAACTGTAAATTATTAAGAGCACCGTCCTTAAATGCCGAAATCTCTGCGGCAGTTACAGACATAGCAAGAGGTCGCGACAAGAAAATCGAAGCAGAACAACAGCAGTTAGGCGTTGGATTATCTGCTATAAACAGAGCCATGACCTTACTTCTAACGACCGATGATAAACAAAGTAAGGTACAAGCGATAAAAATCCTATCTGACGGATGTCGGATTTTATCTGACCTACATTACTCAGAAACGCAGGCCAGAGTAAAACTGGTCACTCCAGGATTAGACAAAGTCTTTCTCAATCTGATTCAAGATGTCGAGAGAGACGAGACCCTCTTCAGCAGTAAGCTCTCAGAAAAGATTAAGGCATCAAAGGCGATCGAAAAACAAAGCTCTCAGATTAAAAAGACAGTCACGACCCCAGCCAGCTCAAATACATTTCAGACTGCAGGTCCATCGTACTCTCGGTACCGGGGAAACTGGACGAGGCCCGCTCGCTTCCAACCGACGAGCCGACGAGGGCGCGGCGGGCCACGCTGGAGCACGCCGGCAGCTTACAGACCGGCAGCGCCGACCCCCGCGCAGCCGCAGCCCAAGACAGCTTACACCAGGCCACGTGCGAAAGCGCGACAGTAACTCAGGTACACGCCGGTCGGCTTAATGCTTTTTATAATTGTTGGGTCAATGTTACGAATAATAGGACCATATTAGACTGGATAAAATACGGATTTCCAATTCCGTTTACCGGGCCTATTATTCAATCTGTAAAACCTGTCAATTCATTTTCATGCCATGAGAATCATGAAATGAATTTAGCTATTCAAAATTTAATTGATTTAGGTGCTATTACTGAATGTCAACAAAGCAATGATCAGTTTATATCAAAGGTATTTTTACACCCTAAATCGAATGGTAGCTATAGGTTCATTCTCAACCTAAAAAATCTTAACAAGTTTGTTGGTAAATCCCATTTTAAAATGGAAGACTTTAGGACCGCTTCAAAATTAATTCCTAAAAATGGATTCATGGCTACCATCGATTTAAAGGAGGCATACCTACTAGTACCTATAGCTAATGCCGATAGAAAGTATTTGAGATTCGAATATAACAATATTACATACGAATTTACCGCATTGCCATATGGACTTTCAGTAGCACCTAGAACTTTCACCAAAATCATGAAAGAAGTAGTTACATACTTAAGGAAACAAGGATTTACATCGACTATATATCTGGATGATATTTTATGTATTGGAAGGGATTATCGCGAATGTAAACAAAACGTAGAAGAGACTCTTCGTCTACTTGAGTGCTTAGGATTTGTTGTAAATTATAACAAGAGTTCTTTACAGCCCCAACAGTGCTGTAAATTTCTAGGTTTTGTTTACAACTCAGTGGAAATGTCAATATCCCTTCCTTTAGAGAAACGTAACAACATAGCACAGCTATTGAAAAAGTTTATTAAATTACCTGTTTGCACAATAAGAGAGTATGCTCAATTGTTAGGAGTACTAACAGCCGCATGCCCAGCAGCTAAATACGGCTGGTTGTATACTAAGTTGCTCGAAAGGTACAAATTCCTTGCTATTCAAAAATATCGGGATTATGAAGTAAAAGTAAAACTCTCGTCTGAAATTTTACCTGACTTGATTTGGTGGAGTAACAATATTTATGAAATTTCTTGTCATTTAGGTAACTCGAAATTCGATTTGGAAATATTTACAGACGCGTCGCGTACTGGATGGGGTGCATTCTGCGGCGGTATGTGTGCAAACGGCGCATGGAAAGACGAAGAACAAACATTCCACATAAATTATTTGGAATTGTTAGCGGTCTTTCTAGGTCTAAAATGCTTTGCGCGTAATAAATATAACTGTGCCTTGTTGTTACGTGTCGACAATACCACCGCGATTAGTTACATCAATCGGATGGGAGGAATCCAGTTCCCCCACTTAAATAGCCTAACAAGGTCTATTTGGCAGTGGTGCGAAGAGCGTAAGATATGGTTGTTCGCGTCTTACATCAACACTAAGGATAATGTAGATGCAGACAGGGAATCCAGAACAATTAATCCAGATATTGAATGGAATTTGAGTAAGGAAGCTTTTGACCAGATAACCTTACACTTTGGATTGCCACAAATTGACCTCTTCGCTTCTCGTACCTCTGCCAAATGTCAGACATTATGTATCATGGAAACCAGACCCTGACGCTCTTACCGTTGACGCCTTTACAATTAGCTGGTACAATACATTTTTTTATGCGTTTCCGCCTTTCGCACTCGTTCTCAAGTGTTTACATAAAATCATATACGACAACGCCACGGGTATACTAGTATTCCCGTATTGGCCGTCCCAACCGTGGTTCCCGCTATTATTAAGATTAATAATATCTGATATAATATATTTTGACCCAAATAATCGTACATTGATCAATTTCGTTGTTCCAGAACTCGGAATCAGAAATTGACCCAGTTTACCCTGGCGGCCGCGAAGCTCTCCGGAGCGCGTTTTCAAGTAGAGGAACCCCAGATGCGTCACTGAGTCTCATGCTAGCTTCTATCTCGAAAAATACATTACGTCAGTATGACGTTTCTTATAAATTGTGGTGGAAATTTTGTTTAAATAATAATATAGATTTTTATAGGGGTTCGATTTCTGCTGTTCTGTCATTTCTAACGGAGGAATTTAATAAAGGATCATCATACGGATCATTAAATAGTCATAGATCCGCACTGTCGCTCCTACTTGGATCTAGGAGCACCTCAGATGACCAAATTAAAAGATTATTGAAAGGTGTATACAAATTAAAACCCATGATTCCTAAATATAGTAATACATGGGACCCTCAAGTGGTCCTAAATCATATTGCTTCATGGACTCCTAACAGGGAAATTGGTCTTGAAAAATTAACTAAAAAACTGTCGATTTTGTTAGCTATATGTACTGCACACAGTAGTAGAAGAGCCGGCCGCAAAATTTCTAACCGACTTGATACCACGATGAAATGCACAATGGTTTCCCAGAAAAGTTATGCTAAGTCCGAATTCGATAGTCTGCCACGGCGGAACTTGCCGAAAGTACGAAAAAGAAGGCCACTTCCGGTGCGAAAAAAGGGGCTGATTTAACCCATCTGATACCGAGATAGTAGTTATGGCAGCAGTTAGAAATTTACATGTAGACACAGAAAAGCGAAGTCTGCCACTATTTTTTTTGCCGGAAGTGCTTGGCAGACGCTCTCAAAGGTGACCATCGGGACCCCTAAATTAACCCATCTGATACCACCATGAAACCAATGCCAGTCGGTAGGTATGAACTCTCATGTCAGGAATATATAAGTCTGCCAAGGCTTTTCCTGCCGAAACACCATGGCAGACGAGATTATGTAAGCAAGGTCGCCATCGGTTACCCTACACTAACCCATCTGATACCACCATGAAACCAATTCCATTCGGTAGGTATGAACCCCCATTTTAGGAATATATAAGTCTGCCAAGGTTTTTCCTGCCGAAACACCTTGGCAGACGAGATTATAAGCAAGATGACCATCGGTTACCGTACACTAACCCATCTGATACCGCCATGAAACCAATTCCAGTCGGTAGGTATGAACCCTCATTTCATGAATATATAAGTCTGCCAAGGCCTTTCCTGCCGAAACTCCTTGACAGACGAGATTATGTAAGCAACATCCGCATCCGTGGGACCGGTATACGTGATTACTGTAGGCTTATTTATTACTTTATGCTTTTACATATTTGTATATTATTATGTTATTAATGAAATATATTTATAATTTATTAAACCTATACCTAATACATTGGGAATTCATTACCTGCTTACGGCAGTAGTAGGGAGTAGTGGGTGAGTTCTGGCTCACTTAGCCAGGCCAACAGTCCCTCCCCCTTTTTTTCCCTTGTTGAGGCCCTGCAACCTTACCTTGAACCCAACCTAATGTCATTGTAGCTCGAATCTAACCTAATCTATTTTTATTGCTTTTAGAAAATATTCTAATAACAATTATCTACTTTTGCAAAGTTAAATGTTGAATTCTTTATTTCGCAAAATGGAATTTTAATGTGACTATAATGTATGTGCAATCTACTTAGAAACTGGGTTTAGAAATATAAAAACACACATTTTATATAGGATAATAAGTTTATTCAAGTAATATTCTGAACATATGAGATATAGTAACATCATTACTTATTCTGTGTACAGTGGAGAAAACATGCAAGTTGACATTTTTCGTTTTAAAATAAAGATAAACTAAACAGTATTTGCCACAAACCGATGTTAAAAAACTTTGCAGTTGTTGGTTGGCATAATACCATCTCTTACAATTTCTCTTCATTAACATTTTATGATACCTTCCTGTTTTTATTTACTTAATTTAATTTTTTACTTTTTATGTGATCGGTACTTCATTTATTTTAGATTTTGGGCTAATATTAGTTTGTTAACCGACTTCCAAATCTCAAAGACGGAGGTTATCAATTCGGTTGTATGTTTTTTTTATTTTTTTTATGTTTGTTACTCTATATCTCCGTCATTCCTGGACCGATTTTGAAAATTAGTTTTTTGATTGTATGTATATGCATACAGATTGGTTCCGTTTTTGTCAAAACCCAGTTCTGATGATGGGATCCATGAGGAATCGAGGGAACTCCTCAAATTTTAAACGCATACATATAGTGATTTTTGGGTTTTTATCATCAAATTAAGCATACACATTCAAAAAAGTGACATTTGATGAAGTGCAACTGCTGATGATGATCAGAACGGAACTCTTCAACGACGCATAGGTCTCGTTTGGCGATTTGTCGTCTTCGTTATGTTTGTTAAGCAAGTCAAGTTTTTAAGCCACATTTTTGTCAAGCTCGAGTTCTGATGATGGGATCCATGAGGAATCGAGGGAACTCCTCAAATCTTAAAGGCATGCGTATAGACATTTTTGTATTTTCATCAGAAAATTAAGGATTTTCATTAAAAACTGGCGCATTTGATGAAGTGGAACTGCTGATGATGACCAGAACAGAACTCTTCAACCACGCATAGTTCACGTTTGGCGATTTTTCCTCTTCGTTATGTTTGTTAAGCAAGTCAAGTTTTAAAGCCACATTTTTGTCAAGCTCGAGTTCTAATGATGGGATCCATAAGGAATCGAGGGAACTCCTCAAATATTAAAGGCATAAGTATAGATTTTTTTTGTATTTTCATCATAAAATCAAGCATTTACATTAAAAACTGTCGCATTTGATGAAGTGGAACTGCTGATGATGACCAGAACAAAACTCTTCAACGACGCATAGTACACGTTTGGTGATTTCGAATTTCGATTTTGACTTGGACTGCGACCCGGACTCGGACCCAGAACCGGACTCATACCCGGATCCGGTTCGGACCCGGACTCGGACCCGGACTTGGAATCGAACTCGGACCCGGACTCGGACTCGGACACGGACTCGGACTAGGACCCGGACTCGGACTCGGACCCGGACTCGGAACCGGACTCGGAACCGGACTCGGACTCGGACCCGGACACGGACTCAGACACGGATTCGGACCCGGACTCGGACTCAGACTCGGACCCGGACTCGGACCCGGACCTTGACCCGGAAAACCACTATAATATATATTATATTATAATTCTCTTTATTCAATTAGGGTCTTAGGTTAGGGTTTTACAATGTGAGTATAAAAGTAAAATATAAAAACACTTACAAAACAATAAAAAATTATATAAACACATTATAAAAAACCTAACCTACCCTAGGCTACCCCGCCAGCAGCGGGGCAAGGCCCAAGCTACCGGTGGTCAGGGCTGCAGAGAGAGGTACCGGCGGACTATCCGCGCCGTGTCCAAGATCACCGCCTTCTGCATCTGACCCTTGATCCAACCACCCAGCGAGAGTCTCTCTAGGTGTTGGTCGAGACTCTTCGCTATGAGACCGTTCGCTGACACAACTATCGGAACAATGATCGTCGAGTCAACATCCCACATGGCGGTAATCTCATGAGCTAAGTCTAGGTACTTGCTGGACTTGTCCTTCTCGGCCTTCACGAGATTCTCATCATGGGGGATGGTGACGTCGGCGAGCACGGCCCGGCGCTGCGATCGGTCTATCAGCACGATGTCAGGCTTATTGGCGACAATAGTCCTGTCAGTGATGATAGATCGATCCCAATAGAGCGTGGCACGACCATTCTCGAGAACAGGTGCAGGTAAGTACTTGTAGTACGGTACTTCGCGGTCCACAAGGCCGTATAGAAGAGCAAGTTGCTGGTGAATAATCCTGGCTACGAGATTATGTCTGTGCAAGTACTCACCATTAGCAAGATGAGAACAACCGGAAATGATATGCCTGAGTGACTCTCCGGGACGGCGGCATGCCCGACAAATGTCGACCGTACCGTCCTTCAGGATATATTTCCGATAGTTGTTCGTCATCATCACTTCGTCCGCAATTGCACAGGCAAAACCCTCGGTTTCTCCGAAGAGGTCCCCGAATCGTAACCAGTTCACCGACGCGAGCAGGTCCACATCGGGTCCCGTGAGGGCCTTGTAGAACCGCCCGTGTAGCACCTTATTCTCCCATGCCGCCTTGCGATCCGCAGTACTTAGTACCACAGGTTTGCGCCAGTTCTCGTTTGCCAAGGAGAGCGGCGTGAGGTTCCTGTCTACTGCCACCATATCACGATGCATCCCACACTCGTTGTTAAGGAAATAATTCCTGAGATTGTACACCTCGCGGTTGTGGAGATCCTTGGCGTTTAGGAAGCCTCGGCCTCCACACTTCCGTGGGATGTACAATCTCATAACTGACGAGCGTGGGTGTAGCATGCGATGTGTGGTGAGCAGTGATCGGACCCTCCGATCCAGGGCGTCCAGCTCGGTCTGAGTCCACCTTAGTATGCCAAAGGAGTATGTGAGGAGGGGCATTACCCAGGCGTTGAAGGCGCGCACTTTGTTGCCTACTGACAAAAGACTGTTAAGGACTTTTGTGAGCCGACTGAAAAAGCGCTCCTTCACCGACCGTCTAATACCCTCGTCCTCAATACCCAACGACTGTGACATACCAAGGTATTTATAGGTTTCTGATTCAGAGATAGATCTGAAAGACATTGTCTCAGAAAGTTGTAAATTTGTTGAATTTACAACCCTCCCCCACTGTACATGCATAACCGCACATTTATCGACACCAAACTCCATGTTGATGGCACTACTGAAAACTTCGGTTGTTTTCAGTAGCTCCAACAAGCCTTGGGTATTTGGTGCAAATAATTTGAGGTCATCCATGTACAGAAGGTGAGAAATAACTTCACCCTCTCTCCGAAGCCGGCAACCTAGTCCCAAATCCTTCAGCAGGGTGCTGAGGGGATTCAGAGCTAGGCAGAACCATAGCGGACTCAGACTGTCGCCCTGAAAGATTCCTCGCTCAATCCTTATAAAATCCTGTGGGCCAGGTTGGTCATCCCCGCCTTCTGGTTGACGAAGGACTGTGGTCCACTGCCCCATACACGCGCTTAGGAAGGCTCTCAAAGCTGCATCAACTTTGTACAGCTCTAAGACCCTCCCCAGCCATGAATGAGGCACCGAATCATAGGCCTTCTTGTAGTCAATCCAAGCGGCTGAGAGGGCCCCCTTGGTCCGCCGGATTTGTTGGCAGATGGTCATGTCTATGAGGAGGAGCTCTTTAGTACCACGGGACCCAACCCTACATCCATTTTGAGCAGAGGCCAAAATATTGTTTGCGACAATGTGCGCGTCGATTTTTGTTCCCAAAATGGATGTAAGGAGCTTGTAGAGTGTAGGCAAGCATGTGATGGGTCTGTAGTTCTTCGCTTCCGTGGTACTACCGGACTTATAGAGCAGAAAGGTGACACCAGTTGTTAAGGAAGGTGGGAGAGAACCAAGCTCGAGGGCTTGTTGAAATTGTGCTGCCAAGCAGGAGTGCGAGCATCGAAACCATTTTAGCCAGAAGTTGTGCAATCCATCCGGCCCAGGACTTTTCCAGTTCTGGGCCGTGCGGATGGCACAACTTACGTCATCGGGGCTGATGGTAACTGCCCTCATAGGTTCGATGGACTCGCACTCACGCTCGATAACACTCATCCAACTCCCCTCGGTGTGTCCGACAGGCATCGACCAGATGCTACGCCAGAAGTCAGTCATGGCAGTAGCATCCGGCGGCCGCGTGTCGGGCGTACGAAGGTTGGTTTCCTCCCACTTTCGGTACACCTTCCTTTGGTCACTTTGAAAAAGGCGATTCTGCTGGAATCGCTCCACACGCTCTCTGTAACGGCGAATACGGTTTGCCCATGCATAGACTTTCTGCTTTAGAAAGTCGATGCGCTCTGTGACATTGGCCATGTAGTCGCGGGGCCTGATATCCGTCCCCACGAACGCCTGGTTCACAAAGCGCATTACTCGGGGGCGATTGTTGCCCCCCCTGAAGCAGATTAGCTTTGCGATGAGAGTCCTAAACGAGCTGATACGTCGCTCGATCCGCGCTTGCCATGCAGGGACACCTCCGACGGTCCTAGGTGCACGTTCAGCGTCCGGGAACTTGACGCGAGCAACACGGCACGCCGCGATGGCTCCGCAGTACAAGATCGAGTGCGTATCATCTAAATCTTTACTAGTCCGTAAATGTGGCTCTAGTAAAGCGTTTAGGGCTCCCATTAGCGCTAGATTGCGTCTATTCATAGGCAGACGTGGTAATCGTGACCTAGAGTTGGTTGTGGCGCGATATTGCGTAATCACCCCTTCCAAAGTCCTCCTCAGTTGCTCATTAGCAGTTGTACTCACATTCTGACTCACGAGGTCCCCCTCGTCGGTACAGAAATCAACCCGTGGCGCCCCCGGTGCCAGGTCGGGTGCGGGCACCGGATCCGGCGACGTGGCAGGCAGATCCCGCACCGAGATGGAGTCCGCGCGAGCAGAGAGAGCCTCCTGGCGAAGCCGATCAAGTGTCGCGTCATCCAAGCGCTTTAGCCGCTGAATGACGCGCACCTGATCCGATAATCGCTGCTCCGACACGGTGATGGTGGGTTCAAGAGTCTGAAACAGAGGCAGTATTCTCGAACGGTAGGCGGACAGCTGTGTTCCCCCCTCTGTAACCCTATAATAGGCGCGCATGACATTCTCGTTCATGTCTCGAGTCCATCTCATGCGTCGCACTATACCACCGGTAGCGGGAGCCGTGGGCGGATTATAATTATTATTATTACACGTAAATTTGTTCACGAAGAAACCGTGTACCGACTCTTCATGCCATTATATTTTTAATTTGCTGTTATTCTCTACAAATCGACACTAAAAGTATCAAAATATCAAAATATGGAGTTCCGTTTGAGAAAGAAGCAAAACAATTTTGTCTTTGACAGTAATTGAATTATTGTGTGATTTTGAAAGCTAGACAATTCAAGATTTATATTTTTACTCACAAAGACAACACAGAAATTCAATCTCAAATGTAAACCTTCGAACAATTTCCATACATTGACGACATCACTCAAAATTCTTCTTCAAGTCAGATGCCCGCTGGGGCTGCACCGGAGCACACGTATAATTCTTCAAATAAAAATGACAGCTTGATTTGACATTAAATCATATACGCACACGAGAAAGTATACCAGTAGATAAATTGTATTTCAAAAAATAGGGTACATAAATATCAGCTCGCGTCTCCTTTAAATTTGATTTGCTGTTATTTACGGGTCATAATGGTTGAAAACCTCAGTAAACTATCTTAAAACAATACGATTACAGTCGAATTTAAGTATTATGTTCCTTCAAATCAAAACTCGCTTAAAATGAAAAAAGTTTAAAGACTCATCCTTTACTGATTGGGATTAATTTTCATTTTGCGTCATTTTAAAAACGTATTTGACTTCTGTACGTCAATTAATTTTGATGACAATTGTAATCTTGTAATATATTATAGAACTTTTATCTTAAAATATTGCCTATTAACAGGAAGCGTTATGTAATTCGTATAAGTAATACCTGAAAGTCTTGTACCTAGATCTGTAATACCATGGATTGCGACGAATAAATGATTATGATTATGCCGTTCGTTCCGTCTATATGTATAATGCGTGTACGTGCTGTTCTCTGAAAATCTTCAAGAAAAAATAACGGCTAGACCAGCACGAAGTACTAGCGAGTTTTTGCGGCTTTGGAGACTGAGATAAAGCTTACAGGCCAATACCGCTGTGGCCTGGTTATTGTTATGTATACCTATGTATCGAATGTTTTTAAAAAAAATTTACTATAAAAAGCAATGTTTTATTTCGATTAGGTCTACATTTTGTGCATATTGTATATCTGAAGTATTTTCGTACTAAACTTGAAACTTTCGTTGAAACTAAATAAAATAATTATTCCTAATATACAGTCACCTGCAATTTATGTTACACAACACACAACGAAGGCCGCAAAAATATCTGACACGATCTTATTTGTAGAACCATAAGAGCATGTCATATATTTTTGCGGCCTTCGAAGAGTAGGTACCGGTCATTATCACCAACTTTGCCCGCATTTAAAAAAAAACACGAATTTCTCAAAAAAAAAACACATCGTAATTTCTTTTTTTGCTCAGCACGTCCATTGTGATCAAACGCATCAGTTTATTTGAAGAAAAAATATTTTTATCGTGTTTTTACCCATTTTTTTGCGTTATAGAGGGTGGGCAAAGATATCCGGAGTTTTCGCCAACATTGCCCACGTCAATTTGGTATTCAAATACAGCTCGTATGATGATGATGTCTAAGGATCACTGGTTTTGGGCAATCCTACCATTCCCTGTTAATAACTTAGCGATAAGTGTAAAAACTTTTAAATAAATTTGCTGGGCAATGTTGCCTACCCGTTTTTGCTCATTTCCATATAAGGCTCGCCTAAGCATTTTACAAAGGCTAGGGTTGTCACTTTTGAGAAAATCTGTTACAATAGTTTAATGGCCAAAAATATGATTTTTGCTGTGTTTTTCATTAGTTAACGGGATAAAACATCTAAGTAAAGGATAATAAGACAAATTAAATACAGTATATATTTATAAACTTACTTTAGTGTACAAACATAACCTTATTTTACATGCGAAGTTGGGTAAATTAGATGAAAGTGACAACCCTAATCCGTTTTTGGTGGTGGGCAATGTTGGTATGGATGCCAAATCACCGGATTACTTTGCCCACCGCTAAAACTCGCTAAAAATTACAAATTAAAGATATCTTATTGATACTGTTTTAACACCCCCTGGCACTGATTAAAATAACCGACTTGGTTTCACATTACATCTCAAAACTTTTTGAAGTGAAAATTTCTTTAGCAGCGCTGAGCACTTTTTGAGGTGGGGAAAAAATTATAAACTCGAGACAGCGTAACGCGTAACGCGTAACGCGCTGACGTCATGTGTGACGGACAATGTTATTCACCAAAGAACTTTAGTCATAACGTATCATAATCAGGTCAATTATTTAAAACTGGACTTTTATATTAAGCAATAAAGCTCAATGTTCTAATCTTGTACGGGCTGAAATACGAGGATCTCACAGTTGCTTTCTAACTTTATATCATTCCAATATAATTCAATAAAGCTACATCTTGTCGCGCTTTACCAGCATTTCATGCCTTTACTGGGTGTGATTACACCGCCAGCTTTTATCGCCAGGGAAAAGTGAAACCATTTAATTTGTTAAAAAAAGACAAACATTTTCAATATGCATTCGAAAATTTAAATGAACAATTCAATTTATCAGACAAACATACCACAAATGCAATTTAAGAGTTTACAGTTTCTATGCATGGTATTAAAAATTGCCAAAGTGTTAATTCAGCGCGACTGCTACTTTTTCAAAAAAGTTTTGCAACCTCCCACAATACAAAACATTTTTTAAATAAAGTTAAAACTTATAATTCGAATACAATACCACCGTGTTGGGAGACAATTAAACAGAAAATTCTGAGAACAGCATATATTGCCTCCATGTGGCTTAATGCCACTCAAAAAT